>NC_139937.1:4283384-4459508 GCF_963514095.1 Eutrigla gurnardus | reverse complement strand
ACACACACACACACACACACACACACACACACACACACACACACACACACACACACACACACACACACACACACACACACACACACACACACACACACCTTTACGTCTGATGAGCAAGGCCAGCTCTCTGGAGTGAGACTCTCTGCTGGCTCGTATGAACATGACAACCTGATCATGTGTGTGTTCAGAAATGTCTCGACCGTTGATGAGCACCAACAGGTCTCCCTCCAGGAGTTTGGGCTCACATCGACCTGCCTGCAAGCAACAGAGGCACAAAGCTGACATCTCCACTTGACGATCGGTCTTACAGTCTGGGCTTCGAGGTCGACCCATATATCTATGATATTAGTGTTTTATCGGTAGAAGTCAGCAACAGAATATGGTAGGACAGACATGACGGACTAGGTTTGAGATAAGTGTCAACATTTCATAGTTTGTCCACAAGAGAGCACTGCCAGGTTCATTTTTCAGGAAAGTTTTTCGCTCAGGGCTAGGGTTAGTTTTATCTTGGTCTCAATATATAAAATATTATATGTTTTTTGATTATTGTTACTATTGGCTGATATTTCACTATAATTTTCTTAAAACTACCAATTATCTATATACAGTATGTATTGTCTAGAAAAATCCAGTATTGGTCAGTTGAAATAATTTTTCCATTTCCATTATCAATTAATCCATCTGAATGAATCATCATCAAAAACAGTATTGAAAATAAAATGTCCAATATATATATATATAAAATAGACAAACGTGTGTAACGTAGAGTATCACTGATACTATTGAAAATCAAACAAGCCAAACCAAAAACAGAACGGCCTTGGGGAATTAACCAACTCATTTCTCGGGGGAGCGACTAGTCATTTTACTGACTAATCGTTGCAGCTCTTTTTCAGTCCATATCGTGTTTACGTTTCGTCATAAAGTTGACACCACCTGGACTCACTAGACCGTCAAACCACAAACACGTCTGAGTCTGTTCTTACCGGAGAGTCAGGTTTAACGTGGGATATGGCTAGAGGCATCTTCTGGTCCACTCCACCCTAGGAGGAGTTAGGCAATTAAACGGAGCAAGAGAGGAAGTGTGACTGCACAAACATACTGTGAGTAAATATATCAACACAACACAAACAAAGAGAGAGACCCACTTTCACATTGAAGCCAAACTTGCCATCATGATCGGGGGCGATACATATTAGCATCAAGTCCCCGTCGCCGAGGGCACCCTGCAGTCACACAGGGACTCACAATCAATGCACACATTGATGGATTTACATCAGTGCACTTATTTAGAGTACATGATGAAATAACAGACCTTATCGTAGTGGTGTGAGCTGTGGTCGCCTTCCTCCTCTCCTATACTGTCATCAATCTGCAACAAAGCCTCATCTGTTCCCTGGCTGTAAGAGCCAGAAAAGCTGAAAGAGATTAAATAAAGAGATTTTTTTTATCCCACCTTGATTAACAGATGACTTCCAGATGTTAAATCACACAAATCTGACTCTATATATTAATGCATTCTATGGTTAACATAAATACTTTAGATGTTAATTTAATTGCTACTTTTTCACTAATAATGAGATTATGAAAGTGTTATTATTATAAAAATAAAAGCACAAGTTTATCTGGCGCACTTTACGGTATTAACAATTATATCTTTGTGCCAGACAGGTGCTTCTTCTTCTCTCTTGAATAAAATGTAACTAGTGTAGAAAGGAGCTGGCCTTGTTAAGCAAACAGCTGGAAGTTTCTTTAACTGGTTTGGCCAACTTACTGCATTAACGTTAACTTGCTTAAACCTGTTGGTTGTAACAGCTGGCATTAATGCTGTGGACTCTTTTGATTCAGCCCCGGCATACATCATGCCACCAAAGCCCACTGAAGTGAACGAGAGGTTAAGCGTGTGCCTGAGAAGCAGACGGAGACATTTCTCTTGTAACTGATACTGACTCGTGCGGTGAAGCGTCTTCCTCGCTGTCCTTGCTGCTGCTCACTGATGCCCTGTATGTGTAGAAGACATCCTCCCCCTCCGACATGTCTTTCATGTCATTGGTCAGTTCAACTGAGGACGGTCGAGGTTTGCTGATGCCATGGCGAACTCGGGGACTCCGCCTGTCGGGGAAACAAACCAGCAAACCCAGGTGAGGACAGGGTTGTATCAAACCAGGCAAATGTGGTTTGTTTCTCAAACTTCAACTGCGACCGTCCACTCTTATATGCAAGTGATAAGATCAGATTTGCGTGTTCAGCGTCTACAGAAATCCGAGTCTGCAGAGAAATCGCACACCCAAATGTGTTTGGATCATATTTGCAAAACTTTCATTTGGATATTTTTGTTTTCTTTTTACTGTCCAACATTAATCTGGATATAGCAAAAAAAACAAAAAAAAAAACAGGTGATACCAGTTGGGGGTGTTTGGGGGCGATCTGGAGGGAAGACTTTTGGTCTCGAGGTACTCTGATGAGATGGACCTCCGCAGCACTGGGTTCCACACCATCCCTCCCACCACACGCTGGCACACGGGACCACTGTGAAGGCGGAGGGAAAGAAAATACACCTTTCAGTGTTTATGAGGAGAATGTACATGTGAACATCCATGAACAGCTGTAGACTCACCTCTCGGTTTTACTGTTGCCGAGGCCCAGGTGTTGCGTTATCAGCTTTCTATAGGACTGAACTGTGCTGTTGTTGAGTAGGGAGCTCCTGGCAGTCCGGTTGGAGCAGAAGAAGGAGTGATGATCCACACAGGACCTCCACAGGTTCTTACAGGTCTTGGAGCAGGGCAGAATGAGAGACACTTCACAGTCCTGGGTCTCCCCCTGCAACAAACAAAGTTAATTTTTTTAGAATGCTTTGTAATGTTGGCGTTCTTTGCAACTCCAATATTCAAGGCCACGTCTCTAACTTAAGCTGCTCAGATTGCATTTGTTGCCAGCAATAAAAAAAACTGCCCCTTCTGATATTCTTTTTATGAATTATTTACACAGAGAAAACCTGCCAAAAGTGGCTATGAATCATTCAATAGATGCTATATTCACATCTATGTAGACCATGTTGTGGTCGAGTTTGTGAAAAATGAAATGTGTGTATATTCTTATGTCCTAATTGTATCTATAATTATAGGTCAATAAAAAAGCAATCAAAACTGGAGCCGACTACAAACATTCAATGGATTACACAGCCAAGTGTATAAAGCAATTAAAAGCAGCATATGTTTTTCAGAGAAGATCTTTAAACTATTAACAACAAGAGCATGGTAGAAGGACTCACATGTTTACGTTTTAGATGTATGAGAAAGCGTTTCCTCTTGAAAGAAATCTTGATTATGTTCCCCCTACATGGGGGAAGAATGCAAGTGGTTGAGGGAAATAAAAGAAAAGAAAGAAAATACAGGAACAAAGAAAGGTAATGTCATCATCGTCACTCACCAGGGGAAAAAACTGGAGCAAATCATATTACAGAATATTGCAACACCACTGGAGGCCAGGCCCACCATCAGAGGGGTGTCGTTGGTGTCCTGAGAGACAGAAACAAGTGTCATGCATGAGAGGAATATGTTTGATGTGAACGTTTGTGCGAGGGAATCGCTCTACCATCGCAGCGTGCAGCTCCACTCCATACAACTCCAGCGTCCGTGCTGTGTTGAGGAAACACAACTCTGCCTCGCTCTGCTTCAGCCCCCTGAGAACACACACACACACAGTCACACACTCCACCAGCTAACCAGCTGCACAACAAACTGCTTTTGATTGATCTGAATTACTTGTGCTGTGGATGAAGATCCTCCACATTAGACAGGAAGTCTTCGTCCTGCTCGGGAATGAAGTAGCACTTGGAGAGGTAACCTGGGAGTCGAGATGGACAGTGATCCCCGGTCTCGGCTGCAGGCGACGGAAAGAGACACTGAGACACATAACCAGATCCACGCGCTCACACACACAGACATCTGGGGTACTATAACAGAGCTGCTGCTTATTGAGAGCATCCTCAACAGGACTAATTACTCACTCAGTTATTATTAAGTCATTTATCATTCGTTTCTCCGGGAAGAGATAAGACTTACACTGCACGGCGTAAGAGGCCAACACCACAGCTGCACTCAGCGGGCACTGCAACCTGAAATCATGCTCTATGATTACACATGGTCAAAGCTAAACACAAACCGTGCACACGGGGGCGGGGGGTTGAGTTTGCGTTGGTACTAACCGTCCTTCTCTAATGTCACTCCTGATCTGGAGGAAGTACAGGTGCCTGCAGGGACGAGAAAAGGGGAACTTTGCAAAACCCACGCGTTCATTTTCACCCATAAACCCAGGACCTTTCTAAGTCACACAACTTCTCCACATCAGTGTCTAACTGCTGCAAAAACACACACAACAGAGAGGCAAATATACTCACCTGGTCTGTTCATGCTGCAGAGAGTTAGGATCAGAGATGAAGAATCGTACTCTGAAGTTCAAATAAAAGGGAGACGCCAGACCTGCAGAGAAATGGCATATATCTATAGTGGCAAGCTCATCTCCTCTTCTCTCCTACGTCTCCCATCTATAAATGTGTTTTATTGAAATATATTTTCAAACCAAAATACATTTGTCTAGACAAGTAATTATCGGTAAAGACAGTTAATTGTCTGGAGCCAGAGCAAGCCAGATACCTTTTATCTGCTTCTTCAAGGGTTTCTCAGGCTCCAACCATCTCTGAGAGAAAGAAATTCATTAAGTGTAATGACTAACCGGGGCTAAAAAAAAGCATTTATGTAAGCATACCCTGTGGTTATCATCGTCTAAACAGCAATCAGCGAGTGCAATACGTTACAATCCCAGCCCAAATGCACCAGCAGATGAACAGTGAGCTCACAGGAGAGTGTGTGTTGGCTGTGATTGAGGCGATGGCTGTGCTGGATTCTCTGATCTGCAGACTGAAGAGCTGCCTCTCCTGCAGGCCCAGGTGGTCGCATACTTGGTCCAACAAAACCACGCCTTCATCCTGCTTCTGAGGGACGGAGACAACAAACCAACATGAATATCAGCCAAAACGTTACCGGATGCTCATTTGTAAATATAGATATACAGTGCCATATGTTGCAGTAGTGCCTGATGTATAGATAGGGATGGGGGGGGGGGGGGGCTGTGAGCATATATGCTCTGCAGCATAACACTTAAGTATTAATCACTCTGAGGGATGCAGTTCATCTACACTTTCTCCACACTTTTTGTTACAGGAAGCACATTCACATCACAAGACGCAGACGGCCATGTTTACTGTAAACTCTGGCAAACAGTGAGTTCTCGCAGCAGGAAACACAAGCACTTGTGAGTGTCTGTGTGGACATAACATCGTTACCGTGTGATTATTCAGTCATAATCAGAACAAGAACATTTGAACCTTATCTAAACAGAGGAGCCATTTGGAAAAAGAGAGTTTAATATTGGAAACAAGTGCAGCGCTCTACCTGCTCTCCCACTGTTCACATGAAGATGCTGCAGAGCTGCTGTCCTAGAAAGCGATATTTGTGATTGCCTTTCTGCATGTGTGTGTGTGTGAGGTGTGTGTGTGTGTAAGCTCGTCAGTGTGTTTGTGTATGCTGCTGTCAGACTGGATACGGTGATTTAAAATGCTGTGTGAAAAGCCCTGTAAGCTGCAGGAGGTGGTCGTGTCCTTCAAACCAAGGTCACAGTGTTAAACAAGGTATGTGTATCAGAGAGAATGGAAAAGGTTGCTCACTGTATCACGCACTGACGCTTTGATCATTAGCAGAGCACGGAGATAGAACGGAGCAACATATGATCTGCTCAACGACAGACAGCAAACAGTGTGTGTGTGTGTGAGAGAGAGAGAGAGTTACGCACGCTGACTCTGAAGGTCTCGATAGTGCCGTCCAGCAGCTGAACTAGGCAGAGCAGGTCCGGTTTTGGCATGTCTGTTACCACGGTAACTCTGCTTCCCTCTCAAGAAAACCCTGGCCTCAGCTCGCCACTGAGCAGGGACCTGGAAACACGCACGCACACAAGACCACAAAAAACAGTTGTCAGATGTTTCCAGGCTGTTGTGCTTATGAAAGCACCTCCCTCAGGGTGACACCGTGGTGAGTAATACATGTGCTGGAGGGAGCATCGGTCTGCAGTGAGTAATGCAGCGTGAAGGCGAAGGAGTGACTGTGTGCGTTTGTGTAATTCCCAATTATTTTGGCCTGGGTCTGAACATGTCCCTTCCCTCTCCCTGCTGCACTCCTTCTGCATCTCTCCCGCCTTTCGCAGGCAACTGAATGATAAGAATGTTAAACATTCTCAGAGTTGAACACGCCCATCCACGAAACAACTGATCTGATCTCAGACCAGCCACTGGGAGCAATAAAAACACACACATACATGCACTCTACTAATCCATGCTCAAAGCCAACAACGTATCCCGGCTTTGTGAATACCTACTTATGTGTGTGTGTGTGTGTGTACATGCATGCAAGTGTACGTACATGTGTCCCGTCCTGGTTTCCAGGTGAACGATTAATGGATCCAGACCAGCCTGTCTCACATCGACTCTGAAAGGACACACAGGTTTGGGTTAATGTTTGAACAGGTGACACACTCTGAATACATTAACACAGAGCTGTTCCCAGATTGGCGACTTGTTTTCCATAATAAGCCCATCTCACAGGCAGGCCTGTAATGAATTTACAAGTAAATGCCACATTTAAAAAACAGATTCGTCATGATGTAGAGGCGTATGACTTCACTGGGTGTTTTGCATTTTGCATCTATTTCTGATATGTCGAGGTCTGTGCCCACATGACAGCAACAGACGAGGAAATAAACTAGTTACCTTACTTTATCATGCTTTTAACACACTTGTTTTGTTGTTGCCAGAGTTTTATCCGTCCAAGTTAACAGTGTGCATCGCAGGACATAAACACACCCAGCATTGATGAACTTAACTGCTTCACCACACGTATGCAGTGAATAAACAGGGCCTGTCTCAGAGTATCAGGCCCATATCTATTATGTTCGAGAATCCCAGGCTGTCGATAATGAACTCTGCTGTAATCTGGCTGTACTTTGAACCAAAGCGCCAACAAGGAACCTGTTGACAACCTAGCGTTGTTTCTACAGCTACACCCAAAAGGAGGAACGCTTCACTGGGAAACTTTCCTCCAACCACGGCGGTGCTCGTAACTACGACTTGGCCAAGTGTTTTTTTGGGGGGAAGAGAATGTTTAAAAGTCAAAAACAAAATAGATATGTGTACCTCAGTCGTCCCGCGTCAGAGACGGATCATATTCCTCAGACTGTCCGCTGTGAAAACCCTCGACACGGGTCGCGTCGGAGGAGCCAGGTATAGTTAGGTAAATATCCGGGACAAGTTTCCCATCCCTGCTGGCTTCACTGGCTCCGCGCGGCCCCGCCCCTTTTGCCGCGCGCGCTGCCGATTGAATGCGCGCTTAGGGGCGCGCGCTAAGCATAGGAAATACAGTACAAGCCAAAACATTACAGATTCTCGACTTGAGTAAAAGTAATAATACTCCATTAAAAGTAAAAGTCCGGCACTGGAATGGTACCAAAGGTGTCAGGAACATGTACATAAAGTACGTCAAGTAAACTACGACTTCCTATACTATTATATCATCAGATTGTTGTTTCTCATGCATTACTTTGTGTCTTATAATTGCTCATGCAATGAGAAATGTGTAAATCCTCACATCTGAGAAGCTGGAACCAGAGATTGTCATTGCAGATAAATGTTCTATGATCATCATTGACTAGCTGCTGTTCTGTTGTTGCTATACTCAAAGGAAAGTACTACATTTAAAAAAGTTCAGTAGAAGTAAAGCTTCAAAGTAGGAGAAGCCATGCAGCAACATCGGAAGGGAAAATCTGTCCTTTTTCTGATGCTAAACTGATGTGATTGTGATCAAATCTGTAATCACTGACAGCAGGCTGATAGAACAATATTTATTTTGATACAAATTCATACAGAAATAGAGGGCAATGATGGACTCCTCCGCTTTGCTGTCTCCATCTACAGGTCAGATCAAGTACTAGCCAACTGCTGTTAAGCATGACAAATCATCAGACTACTGTGTAAAATGTCTTATTGCAGTAAAACACATCAGATGACAGCATTGAGAGCATTTATAAAAGTGTAAGTAAGTATAAGTATAAGTATAATGTCCTATATTAAGTGGTGGATTAATTATTCATGTCCTTTATTTAAACAATATTTAAATAAACTAGGCTGTCATGGTCAACCTCAGCAGACACATTCACTTGAATGGGCTCACCTGGACCCTTGGGTTAAAAACGCTCGCTGTTATCACTCTCTCTTGTCCTTGCTACAGCAGACCTCCACCCAGCATCATTAACTTTTTGGTTTTGCACCTTGAACACCTCCACAACACAACTGATACACATTCATCCTGTGTATCTGTCTAAATAAATGCAATCATCCTACACAAACCAGCAAGTGTACTATAGCGTGTTCCTGAAGTCTATACTGCTGCTGAACCAGGTCTGAAACCAAGGTGACTTGACCAAACATTTCCAATGTCAACCACACATATATCTGCAGTAGACATGACTCCCAGATCTCTGTGTGGACTCATGAGTAAAAGACATGAGAGACTTCAGATTCAGAGATTCAGAGACCGGTTGTTGAATGAGATAATTGTAAGAAAGTCAATTGGGTCACCAACTTTGTATTATTTACAAGTGCATGTGTACTATAGTGCACATGGTTATTGGTACCCCTTGAAAATAAGTCACCCTTTATAAAGTGTTGAGAAGCAGTAATTACTGTTTTTAATGATAGTACAGTTTAGTGCAGTTTAATGGGTTGTGTGATTTTCACTTTATTGTGAGCCATCAAATCTGCAGTTGTACATGTTATTAAGATGTTAATAACATGTAGAACCCATAATCTGTTGTGGCTTATAGCTGATGTAAAGCATCAGTAAAGGATGTATTAACAATCATAAACCCTTTATAACAGGTGCCTTGTTAGAAATTGGCTGGTTGTGGAATGAGATAATTAAGGAAAGAGGAGATGAAGTCTGATCATAATGGAGCAATAATTGAGACCAGAAGTCGCAACAGGCTTTAGGTGTCATTCTGCGGACATTTGAATGTGATTCCACCTTCTCCTACTGTTAGGCCTGAGCCTGAAGCAGAGAACCTGTCTGGGTTGGCTGGTCTGCTGTAGACCACCTCCGTTGGGTTTCCTCTCTTGTAGGAATACTGTTGAGATATGTGCGTTGTGTTCAGTGTCACCTGTTGCATGCCTGGAGAAGCAAAAACCAGCCCCGGCCAGTTCCTATGCCGTTAGAGCGATGTGACAAGAGGTGTCAGACTGACAGCAGTCGGTCAGACCAGCAGAGACCAGTTCCCTTTGGGCAACACTGTAAGAGAGAGGGCCCTCCCCCTGCTGCTGTCGTGGGTCGGCTTTCTGCAACAGCAACTAAGACACCCTGTACCAATTCTGAACCCAGCAGCTCCAAAATTAGAAACAGACACAGGGACAAACTAGATGTTACATCCACACCCTCTTATTCTGATCTCATGCTGTATTCCTTTATTGCTCATTTCCAGTTTAAGACAATCATTTTATTTTATTTGATCTTGTGACAAAGCCCGGTTTTATCTCCTATATGAGGTTATCATCTATAACTTATTTTGCTTTTACAGATGGAAGAGATTCATCTGTGTACCTCTGTCTCTCAGAAGAATTTGTTTTGCCAAACTTAAGGTAGCTCCTCTTTCTGTGTCCATTTATAATATGAGTACATACTGATATAAATGTGTGCTTATGTACTTCAGTCCCCAACCAGATGATATGGCTGTAATAGCATTTGGATGCCTGGATTGTATATAAACTGCTGTCATATAAAACAACCATCCACTATAGCGGAGTGTGAGATGCCACAGGGGCTTGGTCCTATATCACAAGCGTGACTCTGGGTCTGTGGTGGTGCAGACAGGCCATGTCTTTTCTCAGGCAGCAGCCATATGATACAGAGCTGTCATGTGCTGGAATGCCGTCATGCCTTTACACATGGAGTGCAGTTTCCGTGACCCACTAAACTATCCTTAGGTTCAAAAGGAAAGTGTGTATGTGCAAATATTTTGGTCGCATAAAATAATGTGTACTGTGTGATGTTGATCTTTTTCTACATGTTGGATCTCATGCATGCACATTAATTCAGTATTAGTGTTGCTGCCCACTCACAGGCTTACTGGTGGTATACATTCCTCCGTCTGGTCAACTGTGACTAATACAGGGGCCTAAAGAGAAAACGTTCATTTGATAAGAAAGTTAATTGGGTCACCAACTATGTATTATTTACAAGTGCACGTGTACTATAGTGCACATGGTTATGTGTAGTTGGTACCCCTTGAAAATAAGACCCCCTTTATAACGTGTTTAGAAGCAGTAATTACTGTTTTTACATAGTTTTTAATGCTTTATAGAAAACCACTCATACCAGCAATGTTCAGTTTAATGGGCTGAGATTTTCACTTTATTGTGAGCCATTAAATCTGCAGTTGTAAATGTTATTAAGATGTTTAGCTGTTTGGAGAATCCAGAACCCATCATCTGTTGTTATGTATGGCGTATAGCTGATGTAAAAGTAAAAGTAAATGATGTAATAACAATGATAAACCCTTTATAACTGGTTCTTTGTTAGAAAATGGCCCCATGTTTTATTATTTGTTTTTTTACGAGCTGGCCAGATAGCTTATTGTGTGTGTCTGTTGTAGATATAGCATCCAGTCAATCTGAATTCAAAGCATCGAGCTATGCTAACGCCAATACTTTTCAAATCACTTAGGTCGCTCATATCCTCAAACGTCCCAGTGTCGACTTCTCCGAGGACACGTAAACGCAGCACTGCGGGAGGTACTCTGCGTCTCCTACGTCAGAGGTCTTTAAACCGAGCAGCTACATTTTGAAAGTTTGGGACTAGCGGCTCGTCTCTGCTGTCGGACGGTACGCCTTCCTTCAACTAAACGGCTCTCTCCTCTTTTCCGTTCTACCAAACCTCCCACTCAGTCAGGCGTCGCCCATGATGACGGTGACTCGGGACCGGCCGATGACCTACGCCAAAATGAGAGGGCTCGTGACATTTCTCTCAGGTAAGGATAGCTCGTCGTAGTCAAAAGTAACGGTTGACGCTTATTAATACAAAGCCTGCTTCTCATAATAAATTAGAAAAGAGAAAGGGACAATATGATCTTTTTTTTTTTTTTTTTAACAATATGATCTTCAAAATCATACAACTGTTTTCCTTACGTCATTAAAAGTATGTAAAATTCGTGGCGACCACTCAACCTAACCTGAGTAGCTAATTAGCGCGATAATGTTACAGCTGTTGAACTCTTATGTAAGGGACATTAACCCCCCGCCCGTCTTACAGCTCTGCTCAAGGGGAAGAAAGTGGGCTTCTGTGACTTCGTACACAAGTGTGTTTCCAGTCGGCAGTTCTACCAACAGTAAGTTAGCAAAAAAAAAAAAAAAAAAGTTTAACTTAATAAAAAAACACACATATGTAACTACTGTTTTTTTACCTCCTGATTGAAGCCTGGACACCGAGAAAATCCTGCGACGACAGTGCAGGCTGGCAAGAGAGAAGCAGGAGAGAGGCGCAGTGGTGAGTAGGCTACTGAGGGGTTTTTAACGTGTTGACAGGAGGTGAAACTAAATCTGACCTCCTGACCTTACTGTCCCTGTGTCTTTCCTTTCCTCAGAGCTCAGTGAACACAGAAACCTCACAGTAAGTCATTTTACCAGCCGAGTGCAAGAAATAAGTCATGACAGAAAAAAGCAGAAACCACTGCCCTAAGTCAATGACATTTTCCATTTTACTTAAAAGTGTGGTCACAACCTTGCAACCAAAAACTATTTTTTAATACATTATAATAGCCCATTAACTGATCTGTGTAACATCAATAAATCATATAGTAACAACAATTTAAGTAATGCTGATAATGATGACAGGTTTCTTCTGTTGTATTAACCAGGATGAAACCGCAAGATTTTGATTACCTCAAACTTATCGGCAAAGGAAGCTTCGGAAAGGTAGGAGATTTTTTATTCCTGTAAATTTTGTATTTGTGCTTGTGAGATTTTTTTTCTTGGGATATTATATGACACAGCTCAAACTTGTACAGGTGCTGCTAGCAAGACATAGAAAACATGGAGGTTACTATGCCATCAAAGTGCTACAGAAACAGATGATTATCAAGAGGAAAGAGGTAAACTATCTATCTATCTATCTATCTATCTATCTATCTATCTATCTATCTATCTATCTATCTATCTATCTATCTATCTATCTATCTATCTAGTGTTTCTATCTAGTCACCCACCCATCGATCTTCCTTGTGTATCTATAGCAGGGGAACGTGATGGTTGAGAGGAGTGTGCTGCTGAAGGGACTACAACATCCATTCCTGGTGGGGCTCCACTTCTCTTTCCAGACACGAAAGACGTTGTACTTTGTCCTGGACTACGTTAATGGCGGGGAGGTATGTGTATGAAAATGACTTCAACTGTGGCATGGTTAAAAGCTGGGGAAGTGACTGGGAGTCTCCCTCTCCCCCTACTCAAAAGTTCAAAGCAATGCTGTTATATAGACTAACATTTACAAAGATTAAGCATAAAAAACTGAATTGGCTTAAATTAATTAAACCTACACAGACAATTGAGTTTTAGAGGTGTCATCACTCATCTGTTTTTCTTCAGCTTTTCTACCACCTTCAGAGGGAGGGTTCGTTTCCTGAACCCAGGGCTACTTTCTACGCTGCAGAGATGGCTATGGCACTGGGCTACCTCCACTCTCTTGAGATTGTTTACAGGTACATACACACATAAGAAGAGGAGCCATTGACAATCTACCCTTTCACAAATGTTATTGGCTCATTGCTCTTTCCTCATATTTGATTTTAGCCACATATTCCACATGTTTAATTGATTTTATACAGGGAAATCGCAAATAAACCTTTACTTCAACAAGAGAGCTCTGCATAGAAAATGTTATTACTAAAAACCACCATGTCCTCCAACACCACATTCAAACATAAACAGTGAAGTGAGGTGAAACCAGTTGAAATCAATTTCTACAGGAATCTGTAGCCTAAACAAATACTTGTCTGATCACTTTGTCTGCCAGAGACCTCAAACCTGAGAACATCCTGCTGGACAGCCAGGGTCATGTGATGCTGACTGACTTTGGGCTTTGTAAAGAAGGGGTGGCCATCGGTGGGATTATGCATACCTTCTGTGGGACTCCTGAATACCTCGCTCCAGAGGTGCTACAAGGCCACCCATACAATCCAGCAGTGGACTGGTGGAGCCTCGGCACTGTGCTGTTTGAGATGCTCTATGGACTGGTGAGTGCTGCATGTGAAAGTATCTCATCATCCCATCGCCTTCTTCAGCATCTTCAGCTTACACCATCTGCCTGTCCTTTATCTCAGCCTCCATTTTACAGCCGTAGCAAAGCAGAGATGTTTGAGAACATACTTCACGCTCCTCTGCAGGTGTGCAGTGGGGGGTCTCAGGATGCCCGCGCACTCTTAGAAGGATTGCTAGAAAGAGATGTCTTCAAACGCTTAGGTGGGAGCCGTGACCTTGTAAGTGCACACAAAAATAAACAGAGAGAAAAAGCATAGATGCACAAACATAAAAACACACAACCACAGAAGGTCTAACTTAAATGTGTCTCCAGGTGGAGCTGCAAGAACATACATTCTTTTCATCAGTCAACTGGGACGACCTCCTGGCCAGGAAAGTTAGACCACCATTCATCCCAAAAGTGGTAGGAGTGATGAATCAATTAATGGAGAGCATTGCCTTTTTTAAATTGATGCAGTGTACCTGAATGTGTGATTATCCCTCTCTCTTCTCCAGACTGGTCCCAGTGATGTCAGCTACATCGACCCGGAGTTCACGCGACAACCAGTCTCTGCGTCTGTGAACGAGCTGTGTCCGGCGGGCAGGACCAGCGAGGCCTTCCCAGGTTTCTCCTTCATGAACCCAGTGGAATATGGCGCAGCAGAGCTGGTTTCATAGCAATGCCAAATCCTCTGGCAGCATGTTTGTTCAGATATTTATTTTTTATGTCATAAATTATTAAATCAAAGTCTATTTTTAAACAATTGAGCCAAGCTATTCTTACACTAACAATGCATGTTTCATTTGTTACCAAATTACAGTATATTTTTACATTATTGGTTATTTTAAGCATCAGTTCATAATGTGAAACAGGCTGGTCACTATTTCACAAGTCCTTTCTACTTTAATGTGTAACATGATGGGACGATAAACACTCAATCTGAGCAGCTTTATTTTTGTAAACACTTTACATTTATATCTTTAAAATATACTACAAACATTTATTGCAACTTTCCCATTCAGCGATTACATTCACAGCTTGCAGAGGTACTGAAAATACTTTACAGGGGGCCTTAAAACCTGCATAGTAACAGAGGCATTGTGCATGACAAGAAAAATACAACTAATATCTCCTTGTGGCATTTTCACAAAAACAATAGGATGGCAGTCTGTTGGCAATCCTTAAACATAACCAGTTCAGGACTGGGTCCAATGTGTTGTTTTATATCAAGCAGTTCTGTGTGGTGGTGAGGAGACAGTGAGGAGTCTTATTTTTAGTGACAAACACAGAAAGCCCATCACTGTGGAGAATCTAATGGGTATCTCCAGGATGAGAGCATCTGGTCCTTTCTACCTCACTTCACGAGGCTGTTATGAAACAGTTCATACTCGGAGTAGCTTCCTGCATGTCAGTAGATGCTGAAGGAGACGTAGCTCTGGTCATTCTGGCAGGTGAAGTAAGCTATTAGCTGACCGTTGCAGATCATCAGAAACAAGCCACTACCTGTGGAACAATAAAAACGTAGAGGATCAAAAACAATTGAGCTCATGAATGCAATAGAAACGGCTAAATTACCAGAGTTTTGCTTTACCTAAAGCCAGCCACCACTGCCACACCATGGGAAACTCCATCATCACTGCAACACGGAAACAAAGTATTCACGACACATTCCGCTGTGTGTGTGTGTCTGTGTGTGTGTGTGTGTGTGTGTGTGTGTGTGTGTGTGTGTGTGTGTGTGTGTGTGTGTGTACCTGGGTAGATGTATTGTTAGATTTCCGCTCACCTAGACTGGTGATCATTACATGAAGAAGTGTTACGGTGAGCGCGTAGTCCCACACCCGCCTCCTCACCACTGCAGCAAACAAGAGGCCGCTGCAAAAGTAGGTGAGCTCCAAGGACAGGAGGTTTACTGAGGGAAAGCAGCATAGTCACAAAGGGCAGGCAGTGAAAAAAGCTCACGCTCATTGTTGATCATGTCAGCTGCATTTTGTGTGCTCACCCAAGTATTTGGAGTTGGATTCAGCAGGTTCGGTCTTAAAGTCAAATGGGATCAGTCCGTCAAAGTGATCCAACCTGAATGAGAAATGAGAACTGAGTTACAGCTTCAATAATAAAGGAAACTTGTCAGCGATTCCAACAGGGTGTGTTTAAACACAGTAACGTGTAAACATAGCAAAGCTCTTATGTCGAATATCTGGCAACAGTTAAATGAAAGCTCCGGATGTAGGTCACATAGTGTGGATAAAGTTACCTACTGTTAATCTCACCACTACAGTCACTACTGTAAAAAGGTGGATCCCAGGCCAGATGAACCCACTATGGGGCCATACTCAAAAATAAACGGTTGCCTATTGGGTCGCTGTCTGCTTTCCGTGCATTGGGATTGTATGTCACAAGCTCCGACTACGAACAGCAGACTACACATGGCGTCATATTTCGCCCATAGAACCTGTAAAAGTACGTACTGCCTACGCGCATGCGTGTTAGAGACTCACCTGAAGGCACCGAAGCACACGCTCCCAATCATGTAGAAAAGGCAGTAAAATATGACCACACACAGCAGCAGATTGAAGATCACGATCTGTGGGATTGAGACACCGTATATGACAATGCAACATTAAACTGCTGCAGCGGGTATTTGTGCGCAGCACATATTTTCCACGCAGACGCTAAACCTGCAGCTATGCAGTCCTACATGCTATCAGGCTGCAGCGGGGGGCAGACAGCGACTCTATCTGATGCGAAACCTGACTTTACTATCAGTATTATAATCTGTATTTAAAAACGAACCAAACGCATGGACGTAACGTAGCTGCTCATATCCATATCGTTTTTTCATTGCACATTATTTCCCTATATAATCAGTCGCTCCCGACAAACTGACGGTTCAGAGACATTACACATGACACATTTACTCGCATCTTACCTTCGAGTCCACCGCTTTGCCTTTGAATGCCATCTCATGCTTTGCACTTGATGTTATTTATACGAAATTAACGCAGGAGGGATACAGCGACGGTGCACGACCCCGGTTAATCCTCCTAAAGAAAGTGGACTTCTGCTGCCATCTAGCGGCAAACGCGGGACACGCAAACCAGCGCCGCCGCTTCTCGAGCCGAGCAATGAACTCATTTCACCTCGTATCAGGGCGGCCTTTGTTGACTGAAATAAAAGACTTTCTCTCTGTGTACCTGTTAGAGAGCTAGCGACTGAATACGAAGCAACGGATGCTGTAGCGATTTATACAGAGACTGGGCGTTTTCCATCAAAAAGAAATATGGCTAGAACGGCCCGTGAAATCTGCAGCTTTATTCTACCGGAGAAACCATAACCGCCCTATGTGGGAGGGATTGAACACTGCAGGGTAGCTGGAGATGATGTGCTTCAACACGAGTATTTGGACCATCGGCGACTCAACAAATACTTAAAATCGATTTAAAAACACGAAGCACACATCACTAATGAATTAAGTGGATTAGCTGCCACAATAAAAAAAAACCTAAACCGCATATTCAGTAAAATACCACTGGAGGAGATAACCGACATGTTGCCTTCATGATTGTTTAATTTCGGTTGAATATAATCTTACGTATTAATCTAACGCGTCAAACGGACGCGATTACGATAAAACTCAGTCATCCTTGCCGATTTCATTTAACGTGACTGCTACGACGGCCCCTCGCGTGCACGCGGCCGACATAACTGTAAATATGTTGTAAACCCACACTCTTGTGTTGCAACGCATTTGAGTCGCTTTCTTTGGTTAAAACTGTGTTTTTAAAAATGTGTTTACATGGCGTGAGTATTTATCCTATAGTCGGCACCGGCGTGCACGGACTCATTATCGCCTGTGATAATCGCACATAATGTTACACACATTGTCTGTTAGAGGGTTTATAACTGGGGCGAATTTTAAAAAAAAGAGAAAAAAAGGCAGTTTGACAACAGGGAGACCAACCGCTCCTCCGCGGTGAAGGAAGACGCTGCGCTCCGTAAAGACACACAGTCGTACTTCTGAAGGAAAACACTTCTACGGCTGTTTGCGGCAAAAGAGGAATATGACTTCCAGTCCGTCGGTCGGGCTCGTTATATCGGCAGCGAACTGAGTTTCGGGCGTGTTGTTGAGAGTAAACAGGCCGAGTATTGACCACCGATAGTAAACTGAACTTTTCCGAGACCCAAAGTTGTCAGGCAGCGGCATCTTGCACGCATGCGCATCCTGCTATCCAGCTCTAAATAAGAGTTAAAACAGAAACGAGGTGAGTTCCACATTTTTTAAAAAAACAATACGGCCGTTAATACTCGTTTATTGTCGTTAACGGGCGTGGGGAAAATCGGTTTAAAAAAGCGGCCTTCGTGTTGATAATTAGCGTTAGTTCACATTATTTCCACTCAGATTTAAAACGGCCAGAATAAATCGTTTTTTTCAAGTTACTATTGGAAGAAATTAATCAAGCAACAACGTTGAAGCTCGTAACAGTAACGCTGCGTTGCTGCGAATGTCGGGCGATGTTGTTCGTAATAATGGCGTGTTGCACAAATGCGTTTTCCCATTGTTATTAACCGGGAAACTTATTTATTACAGATTGTCCTTAGCTGGCTGCATCCAGTCACAATGCTACGGCTAGCCGTCTAGCAGCCCCGTTCAGTTGAACGGAGCGGAGCTAGCTGCCTGCTAGCTTCGTGTCAGCGCTAGCTAGCAACCTGGGCTGACATTCCGTGACAAGGGGAAAGTGAAGAAAATAAGTCGGGCGACAGAAAACACAAAGTCGGGAAATTACACGGCAAGCGTCTGCCTTTGTTCGACGCGTAGCAGCTTCGCGTGGCTTGTTTAAACGGGTAACTTGAGTAATTTACATAGTTTAAACGTGTTGGTGGCCTCTTCCTATGCTCCGCCATTTTGTATAAGACGAATGCTAATCATGGGCGCTCCTACATACACTTTATTTATAGCGAGAATAAAATTGAGGCATCAAGCGCAAACTCAAAGTTAAGCGAGGTCAATTAGCTCCGGCTGTTGTTTACTTTTCCCGTGGTTATTACCACCATGCAAAAAGAAAAATATCACCTTAATTCAGTGTTGGACATGCGTCAGGACTAAAACGTTATATCGTAATTTTGGTCGGATTAAAACGCTTTTAAGTTGAGCCAGTCGGCGCAGGAAACCGTGTTATCTTTGATATGGATGAACAAATTAGCCCCTCGCTTGTTCATATCCAGGCAAACGGCCGTTTTTAAGAGATACTGTTAAAACGAGGAAAAGATGAACTTGTGTGGTTAACTTCAAGTTGAGACATCTTTCCTCGTGTTTGTCAATGGTCCTGATGATGGTTCACCCTAATGGGGCCGTTTGTGCACGCATTTCCCCGTCAGAAGACCAGCAAAACAATATTATTATTGACTGTTTTGTCTGAAATCGAAGTGCATGGTGTATCCTGCAAGCCGGCGCACAGTCGCCATCTAGCGGTGATGTTGGATAGTGCTGTTTACAAGTGCAGGTAGAAAACTGCATTTGTCGCTGGGTGCACTTTGTGGCAAAAAACCCGCACAGGAGGGGGCTGCTTCACTATAATAGTCACGCACATTATGCACAATAGACCGGGGAGAAGGCCATCATGTAATTCAGAGATGTGGACCGTACCTTTCAATTCACCCTCTGTTGAATGTTTTGGACGTTCTGTATCGTATTTGTGTCTTTAACGTGGATTTCATTATGTCTATGCAGGTTGGGGATATCAGAGTGGGAATGACAGACACTCCACCCAGTGATGGCCCCTCCAAGGGAGCTGAGTTTGATATGATGGGTGCTCTGGACTGGAAGGATGGTATTGCCACGCTGCCAGGCAGCGACATCAGGGTACGAGAGATTTGTATTCCTGTCCGGGATCATCTCTGATTGGGCAAATGTTTGCGTCCAAGTCTCTGATTACACACAGATTCATATGTGAGGGATTTCCACTGTGTTTTATAGCCACCACACCTGAAATTTAAACCACCTTTCTCAAAAAAAAAAACATTCTACATTTTTATTGAAGGAAACTAACCTTCAGGGAAGAAGAGAGTGAGCAATTTCCACAGGTTATGCCATATATTTAATGAGTGTGATTATTATTTAGGCTGTCCTCTACTAACTAAATTAATTACGAGACAAGATAAATTTGGGGTGATTTAGCAGCTCTGCTCATCAATTTCCTGTGAGAAGCCCCGATGGGAATACCTGTTTCTACCTTACTTTTGTCTTTCAGTTCCGCATGACAGAATTTGGCACCCTTGAGATCGTCACAGACCTAGAGGTCAAAGGGCAGAAGACCGAGCCTGAGACCTTGGACCCAGCACAGTCTCACACTCCCACCCCTCCACCAGAAGGCCAATCACAGACTGGCAAGGCCACGGCTCCATCCAATCAGAGTCAGCCAGGATCATCTCAAGGTAAAGGTATGACGGCCATGTTTAACCCTCACAACTTGCTTTTGCGAGGATTTGCAGTGTTTACGTTTGGTGCTCCACACGGCACTCTCAGCCCTTTTCTTCGCTTTGTCCTCTAGTCCCCGGTCCTGTGCTCCTGTCTTTAGAGGAGGGCCCCAGTATGGAGGGCCCCAGTGTGGAGGTTGGTCCCAGTGTTGAGGTTGGCTCCAGCGCAGACACCGGCCCAAACGGAGAGCTGTCAAGGTGCCGGGCCTGTGGTGGCCGTGTTCCCCCTGATTCCCTCCTTCAGGGCAAATTCTGTAGCTCCATCTGTGCCCAGCCCTCCAGTGGCAGGTAAAACCACACCCCTGGCATCCTCCAAGACCTCTTTGCTGTCCTTCAGATTACTTTGTTTGTATTTTGTTGTTTCATCACCAATCTTTCTTTTCTACAGATCGTCTCCAGGGGAAGCAAGGGAGGGTCTAGCAGTTGAGGGTGAGAGGCTGGGTAAACGTGTGCGCAAAAAGAGGAAGATTTATATGGATTCTGGTGATGAAGAGGAAGAAAACCAAGAGGAACCCGAGGTAGGGAGCATATTCTAAGCATTGATCTCCAATGTTGTTCCCTGTCAGAGCGACAGGCCACTTCAATGTTTAGTGATGTCTTGCTGTAATTACAGCAACTTTTATTATAAGTAATAGGAACAATGTATCTAATTGAATTTAGTAAGAAAAAAGTTGATCACTCTGATTATTGATACATTCTTTCATTTTTGTAGGAAAAGACCAAAACTACCAAAGGCAGAAGAGGTGCCAAAATGGCCAAACTGGGTATGTTAGACTGCTGCCACTGTAGAGGAGGGAGGGAGGGAGGGAGATGTTTCCAAATCCACTGGAAATCTTAAAATGACTGACATGGTTATGACTCACACTATATACTATATAAAACATGTTATTTCTTTAAAATGATGCAGTTGTGTGTTCTGGTAATAAATATCGTTGTTAGCATGCATTTAGCATTTCAAAAGTCAAATATATTTTTTTATGAAACATAGAGGCAATTTGGTTTTCAATATTATGGGCAAAGTTTCACATAACGTTGACATACAGAGTAATAGATTACTTTTTTCTTTTTTTTTTAACTTCATAATGATTTAAGAAAATATTTATTTGAACTGATCTGAATTAAATTAATCTCAAACTGGGGCACGAGGTGTATCTGTATGTTTTTCATGAATGTGATGGAGGTCCTCATGCACTAACTACAATACAAAATACCTTGTTTTACTAATGTCAGTGACGGCCCCAGGCAATAAGAAACGGGCATGGAGCTGGCCTGCTTACTTGGAGGAGGAGAGGGCCATCGCTGCTCCTGTTAAACTATTCAAAGAGGTATTTTTCACCCTTATACACTGGACAAGTTTAAAGGTATTGTTTTGTTTATGTGGTCTTAGATAAGCTAAGTCATGACTGTGCTATGATGTACATTTGTCTGGCAGCACCAGTCGCTTCCTCAGAGCAGGAACAGTTTCAAGGTGGGAATGAAGCTGGAGGGTCTGGACCCGTCTCACCCGTCTCTGTTCTGTGTTCTCACCGTTGCAGAGGTATGTGTGCTAATATTTGGCTGTGACTCGACCACGTCTATCTTTGTCACCGTATCTAATTAAGAATTTGCCTCTCAGATACAAGGCTATCGGGTGAGGCTCCACTTTGATGGTTACCCAGAATGTTACGACTTTTGGGCCAATGCTGACTCGTGGGACATGAAACCAGCTGGGTGGTGTGAGAAGAATGGCCATAAGTTATTGTTACCTAAAGGTACACACACACACACACACACACACACACACACACACACACACACACACACTGACATCTGTCCATGCTTTTATAAACACTTCACTGAGTAAGTTTGTCTTGTAGGCTGTAAGGATGGAGAGTTTAATTGGAGCATGTATGTGAAGAACTGCAGGGGTCAGCTGGCCCCAAAACACCTTTTCAAGAGCCTCAACACAGTGAGTATCAATCACAGCCAAACTGCAAACTCTTAACGCCATCAGATTGAGTTTAAATTCAGGCTTTGTATTTGCTAAATGTGTACGTTTCTTGTTTTATTGCAGTCTGTGACTCCGTCTGGATTTAGAGCAGGGATGAAGCTGGAGGCCATTGACAGGAAGAACCCCTCATTGATCTGTGTAGCAACCATTGCTGCAGTTGTTGACAACCGACTGCTCATTCATTTTGACAACTGGGATGACACCTATGATTATTGGTAAGAGCCTGGTTTAAGACTGAAGGAACGGTTTCCCCAAGTCTAGCTGGTGGACTCTTGTAGACTTAAATCCAAGTGACATCTATATAGAATGATCTATTCTATGGAATATCTGTACGACATCAGCATTGTGCCTGTGTACAATTTGAATTCAATGTGGTGACGTCTTGACAACTTTGGAAAAAGGTCTGCAAAAGTTGGTCAAACAAACATAAGTACAGAGAGGAACACGTTTCCCATACGTGTTTACCTAGTAGTTGCTTTTTGTCAAGGTGTGACGCTAGCAGCCCTTACATCCATCCTGTGGGATACTGTGAAGAGGCTGGGCTTACTCTGACCACTCCAGCTGGTAAGACTCAGACCAAGACTCACATGGGTCAGTATACATTATTTTAATATACTTTAGACAACACAGAATCTAACATTATGATAAATAGATGCTAATGAAAGTTAGATTCTGCTGATAGTATATTGTTGACTTGATTACAATTGATTTATTTCTTAATAGAAAGTATTTTTGTACATTTCTGGTATTTCTCAAATATTGTTGCTTCAAGTAAAAGTTAATGACTTTTTAACATATTCAAGCTAATTAAGTACATGAATGGTGAAATGCATGCTGCTGTTAGTTCCTTTGGTTGTCCAGATTGTCACTAGTCTTTAATCCATGTGTCAAAAGACCAAATCTAATGGATCTAATTACCTCTCCTCAGAATATAAGCAACCTAAGAGTTTCTCATGGGAGAAATACTTGGAGGAGACGGGCACACAGGCTGCTCCTGCTCGCGCTTTCAAACCGGTATGATTCACACATTCAAATAAAAGCTCACAAAGACTTCTGTACCACAGTAGTCTGGATCTAGTCATGTGATTGATGTTGGGTCCTGTCTTTGCAGCGACCTCCACACGGCTTCCAGATTGGGATGAAAGTAGAAGCCGTGGATAAGAGGAACCCCATGCTCATCCGTGTTACAACCATAACAAACACAGAGGACCACCGGCTAAAGGTACAACATGTCCCGTCAACATGTGTTTAGACTTGCTCTGTGGTCAGCGTCCGTCTAATTTGCTTTAATGCCCCCCCCCCCCCATCTAGGTTCATTTTGATGGCTGGAGCTCAGAGTATGACTATTGGGTTGAGACAGACTGTCCTGATCTGCACCCTGTAGGGTGGTGTCAGAAAACCGGACACCCACTCCAGTACCCTAACGGTGAGACACTCTCTCACTCACACACACACTCCGTCTGTCCTGCCTGCCTCATAGTCAGAGAGGTCAGTTGAGGTTTCTCAGGAGGAGAGGAGGATCCAAAATTGTTATTTCAACAGATGAGTCAGCACAGTTTGTCTCTGCCTTCATTTAACTTCTGGAGGAATCTATGCAAACAACTGCAATTTCCAATTTATTATAGTTTTATGAACAAACACATTTATTTCAGGCTCCACTGATGTCGTGGCTGCCCCAGGACAGGGATGTCCTACCCCAGGATGCAACGGGGTTGGCCACATTAGAGGACCTCGCTATGGGACCCACTACACGTTAGTAGCACTAAGTTTTGTGTTTTCACCAATCTCTCTTTTTTGTATCTCTTTCTGTGTTTCTCACTCTTAATGTTGTATGGCAAAACACTTCTTAAAACGTATTTTCTTTTCTTTCATTTTCATATCCTGCATATTCTAAATGTGTTTTTTATCTCTCGGTAAACTCCAGTTATTTTGCACTTAGCCTTTGGTGTAATATCCTTTAATATTCCTTGTATCAGTACATTCCTAAATGTTGTGCAAAGTGCAATTTCTTTCACTTTTACTACTCACTTCATAGAATATGATTCAAATTCTCCAGCGTTGCTGTATCACTGCAGCTCAAGCAGCGTATTAATAGTTTAGTCTCATTTCATCAATGTTCGGTATGTTGTATGTAATGCGTAGAGGAGGAGGAGACAGACTCTCAGTGTTCTTAAATGTCATTTATACTTGTGTGGGCTGCTTGCAGTTTAAATGTGTTGCTTGTGTGTGTGGGTGCGCTTTGAGTCTTTAAGATGATTTCTAGCTGCTTTTTCTTCCTAATTGTTGTAGCCTGTTAAATTGCATTGCATTAAAAGGAAAATGTGGCAGATTGTTTTAGGCCTGGGTTTTGTGTGTGCAGTCAGGTGAGCTGTCCCTACTCCGAGATGAATCTGAACAAGGAGGGCTTGCTGCCAGACCGCCTCAGTGGAGAACGACCCCTCACCCTCAGCGGACCTCATCCACGTGGGCGACGTCCGGACCCTCACACGAACACTACGACACAGGCCTCCTCCACAGCAGACCAGCTGGAAGGAGCTGAAGACGCCCAGAACAGGTTTGCAGCTGTCACGCCACAAAATCAGCCCGTAGTGTGTGATGCCTGGCCTTATGCTCCAGTTTCAGGCAGAATTTCATCCTTTACTGCAAGCCAACTAACTCATAGCAGGACATGGATTCAGCCAAATTTCTGAGAGTTTGAGAGCCTGCTATTTTATATGTGGTGTTGGTCTATAGTTTACTCCAGCCATCTGTATGATTGTGCCACTAACATAATTGTTTTATTGGACTAAATCCAAAGTGGCAGAAATGTGAGAATGATGGATATTGTTTGTTTCGTCCTCCCCGTGGCCTTGAGACCGCCTCGCTGGGAGGAGAGTGGTTCGGCACCCAGCAGCTCTGAGATGCTCCAGTAGATATCTCAAATTCAGCCAGCACAAACCCCAGCCCGAGTCACACGCCGGGACTAACCTGGTTAACAGCAGCACCAAAACTTGTGCTGCCTTGGCATCGGGACAGTCCCCTGGGAAGACTGCTGGGGTTTTCACTGGCTTACTTCGAGCTCACTGCTAACTGTCCCCCTCTCCCAGAGCAGCCACATGCTCTACTTGGCGAGTAGGACGGAGCGAGGGACGTCATTCTCTCGTTTCTGCCACTTTGGATTAATCCAATAAAAAAAACTAACATAACACACAAGGACCATTAATATATATTTTAGAAAAGCCCTTGGTGCAACGCTACTTATGTGTGATCCCTCTCGAGTTACAAGTGGTATTACCAGTCCAGTGTTTGAAACTGATATTCTGGCTGACACTTTGCACCTTTTTAAAAGCCAATATCACTCCCAAGAGAACTCTTCAGTTTTTCTCATGCAATCTTATCTGTGTTGCTAGGAAACCGGTGACGGAGGAAGTTGAGCGCTCAGGACGCAACACTCAGCCGGAGCCACTGGGTGGAGCCAGTGAGCAGAACCACAATGGAACCAGGCCTAAACGGTACAGTCCTGAAACCATCCCAACATGCTGCTGTTGTGGATGAAGATGTTCTTGTGTATTAGTGAGTAACTTCTGTCTATATGTCTCTTCAGGACTGCTCCACTTCCCAAATACCTGAAAATGCACTACGTTAAAGAGGAGTTTGGCGACAGTAAAGGTGTGTGTGTGTGTGTGTGTGTGTGTGTGTGTGTGTGTGTGTGTGTGTGTGTGTGTGTGTGTGTGTGTGTGTGTGTGTGTGTGTGTGTGTGTGTGTGTGTGTGTGTGTGTGTGTGTGTGTGTGTGTGTGTGTGTGTGTGTGTGTGTGTGTGTGTGTGTGTGTGTGTGTGTGTGCGAGAGAGTGCGAGAGAGTGCGAGAGAGTGCGAGAGAGTGCGAGAGAGTGCGAGAGAGTGTGAGAGAGTGTGAGAGAGAGTGATGTGATAAAGCATGTATAACAGCACCTCACTCCCACTGACTGCTGCCTTGCCTCCTCTTCCCTCTCCTCAGCCTCTCCAGACACCATCTCTCTCCAGCAGGCCCTCCACGAGTCTGTGTTCTCGCCCGGCATCTCTGCTTCTCCTCCCCACCGGGTGGCTCTCTGCTGGGACAAACACTGCCAGCTGCTTCCTGAGGTCCTGGGGCTGACTGCCAAGAGAGTGGCCACTTGGAGCGCCGAGGAGGTCAGACATGCTCACACACTCACACTGCACCGACACATGAAAAGCAGACATGCCCCCCATTCACTCATCCAACATGAAGGCATCTAGTTGTTCAGGGAAACGCCAACTGTGCATGAATATTCAAGGAGAGCTGTTCGGATTCCAAATCATCCTTCCCCACAAATGCATGCGTAGCATCAGCATATCTGGCCAGGGTTCGCCAACTATCAGGCAGTGCTCTTGAAGTTTTGCAATCGTCTCAGATTTTCTTCCTTTTCATGCTGGTTTTCTGGATTTCGAGATGGCCATTAAACGTGTAATTGTGATACTTCACCAGAGTGGTTGGAAGGAGACATACAATTTTAGGACGTTACATTTCTAGCTAAAAACCTATGGAGCTAATATTGAATTAATACTAATATTAGAGTAGCTGAAGTTACAGCACATGAACATTTCTGTGATACGCAAGCTACTGAAGGTATACTGAATGCTTACACGTCCTGCTGTTCCTGTTAATGAACAGTGAATAAACTAAAGTATCCCTACAGAGGTAGACCTTTTCTGTTTACCTTGTCATGAAACACACTTAATTCAAACTCAAAAGAAACAACTAAAACGTATCAAACTCATATTTAGAGAGCAGAGCGGCCGATGGCCGATCTAATGCCAATATCATGTTTTTGTTGTCATGTTTTACGTTGCTTCTCTGTGCATGTGATAAATGAAGAACCTTGAACCTTGTTTGTTTTTTTGCATCTGATAAAATACAACAATTTAGTTAATAGTAACAACAAATCAGACACAACATTGCTATAGGATGAGGGACCCACTGATGCTACAGACCTATTACAGATCAGTGGTGGGAGCGGAGCTGGACCGGTCCTTTTAGAATAAAAATGGCGTCTGCCGCGCCGCCGGCCCCGCGCCGGATTAATCAGCCCAATTAATCGGTCGACCACTAGTGTAGTAACACCGTGTGGTAGAGTAGTGCAGCGGTCACCTGGCACTCTCTTTCTTTCTGCCTGTGAATTCAGGCAGTAAATGCATACAAGGCACTATGATTAGTAGGTAAACCTTTATTGATTGAAACATCTTATGTTTGATAGCCAGTCTGTAAGTTGTTTGTCTTTTTCATCAGGTGGCCACTTTTGTCAAAGGACTCCCAGGATGTAAAGAACATGCTGCTACGTTTAAAACAGAGGTAAGCACTTCATTGCTCACTTACATATTCATTTATTACCTATTGATCCTAAAGACAGTCCAGTTGCCTACGATAAAGCTTCCTAGGATTACAAGACCCGGATGACTGAGACCCTCCACAGACACATTGCTATTTAGGACTTCAGCCGAATGACAAACTCACACAACAGATGATTAGTTTAATTAATGATTGATGAAGATTATTTTTTTTCAATGATTTGAAATCATGTTATAGTTTGAAAAAGCAGAGCCCGAGATGTTTCTTCACATTGCTTGTTTTGTAGGTGTAAGATGCAAATCAACAATCAATTAATAAACGAATAACTTCAAAACCAATACACAAGGAATAAAAAAATGAATTATGGAGTGGTTAAATAAAAATGAATAAATTAAATGTTTAGGTATTGCTGCCAAGATGATAGTCTGATGTAAAGGGAGACTCTTATCTGCTCCCGTCATTAACGTTAGCCTCATGTGTCAAAATGTACGTAATTTGTTGTAGATTTACTTCATAAACTATTCAAAGTATGATGACATTTACAGTTTGGGTTATATACTGATGTTCAGTGCAGAAGTGGATTTATCCTCTCATTCACTCCTATTATATGACGCCAATTAAAACAGGTCAATTCGTTTTCAGCCAATCAGAGCACACAGCAATTGCAAGCATTGTCGGCAGGAAGGAGTTCGGTTATATCCTGACGTTGGCTTTTTACTCTTGCTGATTGCATTCATGCTTATAAGATTAACTTGTTGAACGAAGCTTGTACGTATCATAAACGAGTGTTTGCCACAAAGCTTATTTTAGGGGAAGATGTGACGCTACCTACCGGGTTGCCCTTCAAAAACACACCATCCCTTTCTTTTTAGCAAATAGATGGCGAGGCCTTCCTGCTGCTCACCCAAGCGGACATTGTCAAGATCTTGTCCATCAAGTTAGGACCCGCCCTGAAGATCTACAACTCCATCCTCATGTTGAAGAATGCAGATGAAGAGTAAGACCTGACTCTTTAAGACTGACGAGGAATCACTCCTTTCTTACCGGCCCTCAGCTCTGGTTTTCATCAACACTCCGCTATTAGACATTCGATCAAATTGCCCAAAGCAGGTTTGGTCTGTCGAGCTCTGCGACGGTGCAGCTACTCATGATCTCAGACAAACGTCCGTCCCTCTCCCCGACCCCTCCTCTCTTCACGATGGACAGTACTGATCAACCTGAGGGAGAGCTTTACATGATACCACGAGGATTCCTTGACTATATCATTTGTTTACTGAGTCATAAAAAAGACATTGTAAAGTTTATGGATTGGATTTAGTGTCACGCTTCTGTTGCAATTTGTGTATTATTTGAACAGTAGAGCAGAAAGAACAAGCGTGTTTGTGTTTTGTTGCATTTTACCTGTCAACAGATCTTTTTTTTTTTTTTTTTAAAGCGGCAAAATACAATCGTGAGGTGACGCAAGGTTTTTAAAAATGTGAAACCCAGTGGAGCAGAAGCACTATGTAGTTCAGCCTTTGTCCTCTAGATGGAGAAAGTGGGCCACTCCACAGGCCTGAAGGCAATACAGTTTGATTAAATTGGAGTTGGCTGAAGCCTAGATTGAATGGGGGATGGTAAAGTGTGTGTGTGTGTGTGTGTGTTTGTGTGTGTGTGTGTGCGTGTGTGCGTGTGCAAACGTGACTGAAAGTGTTTGAGAGATGAGGATGTATCCCACCAGCCCGTGAGTGTTGCTTTTCTGGTCAGATGATTGTTTTGTGACAAGCAGGGCTCAGGGCTAAATGTAAAATCAAGGAAACTTGCAGTCATTTAAGGTTTAAAGAGACAACGAACCAGCTCTGCTCTTCTCTGTCTGCTTTTTGCGTTTCGGGGGGATCGGCACATGAACATGAATGTTTAAAAACAGCTCTTAGTTGTTTTGTTTGATTATTTTTGTGTGTGTTTGGTTCATTCACATTGTAAATAGAATACAGTTCCAAAAGGACTGTCCTCCCTCCCTAACAGAGTTTACTCCTGCTTGGTTATGCAAAGGCTTGACGTCTGTCCACAGGGAAGGACATTGTGACGGCGAACTGAGAAATATGAGCCTCAATTCATACAAAGATTTTGAGAAAAAAAAAGAGAAACAAAACAAACATTGTCGGTGTCTTTGTAAATCGGCGTGTAATTCAAGCAAGTTGGAATGTGTACATCAGTAACTGTTAATATGCAAACGGCTTTTATTTATGTATTCTAATTTAAAGGGTAATGGTACGCTGTTTTGTTGACTCTGAGGTAAGCTGTGGCTGTTTGATGGAAAGTGTGTGGATGGGTGAAAATAAATGAGATGCACACATTCTTCTGTCCTCATTTAACCTGAGTCATCTCACCACACACACACACACACACACACACACACACACACACACACACACACACACACACACACACACACACACACACGCGCACGCGCACGCGCGCGCGCGCGCACACACACACACACACACACACACACACACACACACACACACAGAGATCATCTAAAACTGGTCTTTATCTGTACACGTTAAAACACAATTTTAGGAACAGCAGTTTGACCGAACAATCCCAACTCAATGCCCACCTACTAGATTTGTTCTGGAGCTTTCAACTGTGCCATGGGCTTCAACAGCTGATGTTTCCTCAGTGTTCTTTAAGCTCTCTTGGCATGTGAGCCCTGTAGCTGTTAAAATGCAATTGTCAAGCATTGAAGTGAGTGGTGAAAAGTATAGTACATTATCTCAAGTAGTGCACTTCAACTTTTTTAGGCACTTGCACTACAATTCAGGAATTGCTCTTATTACCCCACTAGTGCTTTGGCAGGCCGACTAGTTATTTTTCAAATTAAGATTTGTATCTAAAGAGCAGTTGTTCACAAGTTTCTTTTTTGGCTTGTGCCTCCTTTTTCAAATAAACAGCGTCTGGTTGTGGCTCTTTGTCTGTGTTCAGATGTGTACGAGTAGTTAGCAGTTAGCAAAGAGTGATTTCCCCTCGAAACTTCCCAGATGGTTTCATTTAAATAACAGTTTGAGGTCCAAAGAAGTAAAATGAAACAATGTTGCATAAAAGGGAGGACTAGAAAAAAGTCCCCTCAAAAATAAATAAATAGACGTTTATGTAGCAGAACTTTGTTTTTTCTCCTTTTGTATCTCATTCCTCATCTCATGACCTCCCGTGGTGTATGACATTTAAATGGGGCCAACCCCCAGGTTGGGGAACCACTACCCTTCACCCCATAACTATATTTACAGGAGATAAAAGTAGCTCTGACTCCATCAGCTGCACTAACTGCTCTTTACACAGTGATGGATTGGTCTTAATCTACTAATGTCACATGTGAACAACGGGGGACAGTTTACTGCAGAACGAGTAGGCCAACTTTTCATATTTTAAGTACGTTTTACCAATAAATTCTGTACATTTACTCAAGTCAAATTCACTTGCATTGGAATATTTTGGGGGGATTTTTGTTTTACAGTATATGACACCTGTTGCCGTTACAAGAAACCGAGCTGTGAATAAAGAAACACGTGAGAAAGGATGTAGTATAGATGCAAAGAAAAACACAAATTGAATAGGGGCTGCGATTTAGTTCACAATATAAAAAGACTCCTCTCCTGATTTAGCGTTGCACTCCCATAATGTCCCCGGACTCACAGTTTAAACACAAATCAACTTTGATGCAGAAGAACCGATTGTGTTTTTAATTCCACACATTCTTCTTCTAAGTCAAAACCTGGCGCCTCCATCACTACATTACATATAAATCTGCCTTTAAATAAAGACTCCATCATCTTGGCTCATGCTGGGTTGAGAGTGAGGTTGGTTCCCACAGGATTGTGTGACCCTTTGTGGTGGTTTGACATCGGACCCCCTTGAGGTTCTGGAAGAAAGCTTTGTGCATTCTCAAGTTAAATGCAGCAATCTGATGCACTTTGAGAGCAAAAATAAGAGGCTAGATCTATGAGGAACTTTGTGCTCTTGTAAACAAATTTGTGATCTTGTAAACAACTTAATCATAAACACATTGGTTGTATGGATGTAAATGGTGAAGTCACACCAGGAAAGCGTGGAAAGCGAGACAGGGTGTGCATTTCAAGACGAGCCGGTATGCTGACATGGACGGAGCCCCTGAGGACAGTCCACCCCAGCAGTCCCAAGCAGGGTGCAACGTCCCCCCCCACAGTGAGAGAGGGTCCAGTGAGTGCTGTTAGTACGGGGCCCAGGGAAGCAGCGTGGTCCTGACGGGTACTTCACCCTGGGGCCCCTCCAAGCCGACCAGACGCTCCGGGAGTTTGAGTTTGTTTGTTTTTTTGTTGTTGTCATTTTTCAAACCTCAAGTGATGTCACATAAGTGCCTCAAGTGACATCACTGAACCAGACTTCAGCTATCCCTGGAGCCACAAAGGGTTTTATGCTACTACTATACTGTACTACTATAGCCTACTTGACATTTACTTTAAAATCGATTTCCCCCTAAAGACAAATTCAAGCATCTGCCAATTCATTTTCATACCATGCAGAATGAAATGGGAACCATAATGGCTGCCTAGAACTAAATACAACGGTAGGCCTACATCATTTAGTATTGTGTGTTTTGCTCGACATCTTTAGGGTTTCTGCTGGAGCTTCACTATTTCTGCTCAAACTTGATGGCTGGTGGTCATAAGATGGACTGGGCCCACCGTGGGACTGGCCTGGACCAGACAGATTCCCACGACCCCTCCTCTACACACGCACACGCACAGAGAGAGAGAGAGAGAGAGAGAGAGAGAGAGAGAGAGAGAGAGAGAGAGAGAGAGAGAGAGAGAGAGAGAGAGGAGAAATGAAAACAGTCTGCAGAGGCGCACACGCAGAGGAGACAGAGAGGCAGAGCGGCTTTGCACCACTTTATTCTTTTTAGTAAGACAGTTATTTCACTGTAAAAGCTCCACTTGTGTGCGCGCGGGACAGGAAGCGATGTGACGCGTCTCGCCTACGTTGAAAGTGCGGATTTAACACGCGGCGGAGCAGTGGGAGAAATAACGCAACTCATTTATTTGGATGATGCCGAGGAGCCAGTTTCTGCTTCGGATCTGCGTCCAAAACAAGGCAAGTATCCTCTCCGGTGTGAGCGGGACGGCGAGCCGCAGGAACCAGTCAGACGGCAACAGAGCGACGCGAATTAAACACAGCATCAAAGATGCATGCGCAAAAATAAAAAAGGCACTCTCTCCGTCTCCGTCCTGTTGATTCACTTCTTCTCGCTAATTAAATCACGAGTTCGGTTCCGGTTACCGGAGGCATGTGCTCTATGTTGGTGAGATTGCGAAAGTGAACTCATAAGGTCCTGGAGGGGCTTTTTAATTCCCGTGGTGATGAACGTGGAGGTTCGATAACAGTTCAGTCCGGGTTCAGACGGGGCAGCTGCTGCAGGGGAGAGAGAGGGAGGGTGAGAGAGAGAGGGAGAGGGTGAGAGAGAGGGAGATAGAGAGGGAGGGAGAGAGGGTGAGAGAGAGAGAGAGTCTCAGTGTGGCTCCACAGAGACACTGGAGTTGCTGCAGAGAGGTTGGCATCTCATTAACTCAGCCACATGTCTTATTAAAGCAGCTATTTCCTGTTGTGTGCAGCGCAGGGTAAACTATCTTCTCTCCACCGCCCCCCCGGCGCTCTCCCTTGGTGTGCAACACTCTGTAACTTCATTCTTGTGTTTCTGCTCTTTTGTGTCTTCGCCTCTGTTCAGTGTGAAGCCAGAGGATGACGGCAGCCAGCCCCGTCTGCAGCGCTGCCTCCTCCCGCTCCTCCCTGTCATCACACGTTTGCCTCCCGGCGTGCAGCAGACACCTGAGGAGAGGCAAGGCCCTCCAGACCAACCTGCCCCTGCGCTCCGCCCCGGGCGTGTGGCTCCTGCTGGGGGTGGTGGTGGTCCTGGTGGGGATGGCTGTCGCGGTGGCGGGCTACGTGTCTTCAGCACCGAGGCCCGTCCAGAGCGGCCGAGGCAGCACCCACATTGAGAGGCTGAAACTGGCCGGGCCGGTGGTCATGGGAGTGGGTCTGTTCATTTTCATCTGTGCCGCCACGCTGTTGTACGAGAACCGGGATCTGGAGGTCCTCAGGCGGGGGACAACTGATGATCTTGAGGATCTGAAGGGAGGCGACGGCTGGGAGGACTCGCAGGAGCAGCCCAGCTTCAGCTGCCAGGAGCAGTGGGAGTGCAAAGATGGAGAGGGGGGGTCCTGGGCCGCTCCGACCCACACACTCCCCCTCTCAGACCAGAACTGTGGTTCTCCTCTTCCTCCACCTCACAGGGACACACACAACATCAGCAGCGGGCCGTCACCACCGCCTGGTTCGGATGCAGGAGGTAGAGATGGAGAGGAGGAAGAGGAAGAGTTAAGGTCAACCCTGCTGGCCCGAGTTCTGCACCACCAGGAACCAAGCCCTCACCCTCCCTCCCCCTGCCCGTCCATCTCCCACTCCTCCCTCCACTCAGACTCTTGCAACTCCAGTGAAATCAACTTCAACACACGGACAGACTTTCCTCAACACTGAACCTTCCCCGGGTTCACCCCCCCCCCTCATGAAATATGCATGGTGAGATTCATTTGGAAGTTTCGTGTGCAGACACACACTTAAGACAGGACTATGCATTCCTCAATAAACAGACGAAATGTTTGCTGGTATGTTTTAGTGCCTCTGAGTGGTGCAGTGGCTCTGAGTCACTGTCTTTGAAGGGTGTTTTTGTCCCACATCGTTCTCTGACTCACCCATGTTTGAAAGATTGGAGCTACGCCGTTTGATGTCAACTCGCCATCTTGTTGTCTTTGAACTCACCCATGCCCAAAATCCCTAAAGCCACTGCTTCTTTGACCATATTTGGACGTGAGGAGGTTCGCTGAAAATGTATTTGGGTGCCATACTCGGAGAGGAACACACACACGGGAGTAACTCTCTCTCTCTCTCTCCCACACACACACAGTTACTCCCACTCTCTCCCTCTCTCTCTCACACACACACACACACAAACACACAGAGCGTTTACATTTCCTTGCTGGAGAGGTTTGGTTAAGAGGATGAGCCAGATTAGGTCTTAAATGAGTCTTTATCTAATCTCACACATACTGTAATCTGCTCTTTATCAGAGGAAATTGTGTGTCGGTATAAACAGGAGAAGCACAAAAGGCCACACTCCTCTCACTCGACACCTACAGCCACGCTATAAATACCAGCTGCTGCTTTGTGCACATGCAGTGCGGACTCCAGTTTCACTGTTTTACTGTAATTCCATTTTTTTTTTATTCACACTGTCAGCTGCTCACTTTCCCTCCCTTTTTCTCAAGTGTGTTGCGGCGAGATCTTAAAGAATTCAATCAGATGGTGGAGAGAGAGAAAAGAGCAGTGACTGAAAAAAAAGAAAAAAAGCCAAATCTGAGGCTGTTGTGCGTTATTTGTGACGCAGCTTAACTGAGAAAAGCGGTCCTGTGAGTCGTGTAAGTGAAACCTCGCTCTCCCACCATCCCGACCTTTCATCTCCTCTCGCTTCATCATCCCGTTCCTACGCTTTATTCAAATAAACGCATCCTTCGTCTCCATCCTCGGCTCCTGCAAAACAGCAAAATAGAGCAAAACAACGCAGAGTGAAACGTTACCGGGTCCAATTAGACACAAGCGAGCGTGTTTGCACAGTCTGAGGGGTAAAAGGGGGTAGGATTTTAATTATGGCCAGGATTTTCTCCTCTAGCCTCTAATTACACAGGGGATCAGTCTGAACATTTTTATAGGTGCTTCAGGACCGCGGAGTATTTCCTTGTTGTTCGGGCCCATGCTGGGATCCTGCCATCCACGTGAGACTGAGACTGAAGGGTACATCTGCAGCCACACGTTTTAACTCACTAAATCCAGCACCCATCTCTGTCCCACACACACACACTCTCTCTCAGAGGCTCAGTACAGGGTTTTGTGTAGGTACATTATGCTGTTCTAATATATTTCAGTAGCAGGTATGAGTCAGGGAGACGTGTGTGAATCTTGACTGAATCTCACCTCCTTCACACCTTTGGCTCAGAAAAGCAGCTCTCTCTTTCACACATACATGAGTCGTCAGTGACAGATGCCGGGTGTCAGAGCCTCAGCCGATGATGATCCCTGATTGATCTGCAGGTTATTTCCCTCGATTTTATTGTCCATTAGCTGCACCCGTCTCAATCTAATACGGTATAATTCAACAGCCCTGCAATAACTCCTATCTCCATGGAGGGTTTAATATCCGATGTTTGTTGGATCGGTTTCAGAGGTGTTGATTCAATCTTGCAGGCTCCAGTCGTTTCTATTATTTTGTCCACCCCATTTGGATTAAGGAAAGCAAAATGATAAAGCGTTCAGGAAATGTTTTCATACACATGAAGATGACACAACCTGACCAGACAGAACTGCAGCGCCTTCACACACACATGCACCAGCACAGCAGCAACACAGGATACAAGACATCGTTCCTGTGTGTGTGTGTGTGTGTGTGCACAACAGTGTGTCGTTACATAATTCTGCAACACACTTTCTTTTTTTCTTTTATTTTGCTGCATTGAGCGTATAACTGAGTCGAATCCCCTGCTCTGAGAGATTAATGTGTTTGTGTTGATACATATCTCAGCAGATGGAAGGGAGGCTGTAAGCTGCTTAACCCTATGCTGACTCAGGACACTCGGCTCTTTACCAGAGAAGAGGAGCTACCATCGACATTTTTGGTAGAAAAAAAAATGCGAGCGACTGAGCTTGAAAATTGCCAGTTTACAGAAGTGGGTTTTTTTTCTTCAAATCCCAAACTTGACAGCAAAAAAGTGGGATTAAGCTAAGAAGTCTGTAGAAAATGTAGACGCATCAGCTGTTTGGAGAAATGTTTTCTACCACAAAGGAGGAGTTTTAACCTTTTTCCACATCTGACATTCAGTATTTCATGAAAACAGTTTGAGGACGAGTTCCCAGCTTGGGTTTGTATGTAACACTCAAGCTGTATCTTCTGATAAAACAAGCTAATAAACCAAATGACATTGAAGGAGACATGAACTCATTCTGAGTCATGAACTCATTCATGCCCCCCCCTATTTGCAGCTGTTCCCCCAAAATCCTTGCTTGTTTGAACATCTTCACTTCAGCCCTTGAGCAGTGGTGAGTGGTGCACTAGCAGGTCTATTCCTGATCTAATCCAATTTCAGCCCCGCTTCCGGTCTTCCACAGTCCTCATGGTGCAGTCAATGGAAGAAGTCTCCCTCTCAAAATGAAAGGACTAATGTTCTGTGTTTTTGCCATCATGATGCTCACACCTGCTCAAGGTAAGACGATGTTGGTTTATAGGCGGTGTATCTCAAACAGTATCCTCTGTAACTGCTACCTTTATGTTTTAATAAATCGTATCACATTTCTGGTTGCTAGTTATTCACAAGAGATTATTGCTGCTTTCATAAAATGATTAATCTACTTAATTCATGTCAATATAATGCTAAATGATTTGTGAAATATCAACAAGGCCTATTTTATCTAGTGTCCGTTAATGAAACAGATCTGCGATAAATTAGAGCTGCAACTAACAATTATTATTGATCAATCTGCTCTCCCTGACTAATCTATTAACCTTTTGTCTATGAGGTGAAACATGTCCATCCCAGATCCCTGGAGTCCAGGGTGACAACTTCTAATGTCTAGTTTTGTCTTTACCCCAAAAGTTGTGTTCGACCCTGGAAAGCAGCAAATCTTCACCATTGAGAACCCTCATTGTTGTAAATGGTGTGAAGGAAAGGCACAAACGTTCTCCAAACGCCCACGTACAGTTGAATCAACAACTTTCTCTAAACACAAACTGAGTGTAACATGATCACAAGGGGATTTACTGCAGGATAGTCGCATTAGCGTGTACTGGTAAGACGTAGCTAATAAACTGTTTACAGATTAAGTAAGTCTAAGCTCTCCTCACAATGAACCCAAACTCACCACTCTTTTGTCTGCTCGTCCCCGAGCTAGCACGAGCAAACGAGATGAGAGGATAAGGATTGGGAGTCTCACTGAAACAGTCTTATGGCCCCGAGGAGGAGATTAGTCCTTTTCCAGCAGCCTATAGTAGTGCTGAAGCCAGCCGTTTGGTAACTGCATGTGGTCTGACAATGAACTCAAAAGCTAGATTTCACAGAGAGATGCCGTAACATCCAAAAATACCCGGAAAATCCCGTTTTTGTATGAAAGATATAGTTATTTGAATATAAAGGGCATAGTATGAGCTTGGAATGAAGACATTAAAGGGATTCTCAGTCTCATTAGATGAGCAGTTAGAAAAGTTTGTTCTCTCTGTTCCCCGTTTCACACTGCCAATAAATCACTTATTGTAGGAAGAAGCCTCTTTCCATTACAAGCACTAATGTGTGACACAAGTTAGATTATTGTGAGGGATTGCGCAGCACATTGTGCTTGGGGATTTTTCACTCCGGCACTACATCCAGCTGCCAATGTTTCCTATTAATTCCAGTATCTGTCTGGTTAATAAAAACACAATGCTGCCTGACTCGGAGCACGCCCTCAACAACACGTCATCCACTCAGAGAAACAAATTCCAGACGGCTGCAGAATAAACAAAATATTTCTGAGATGCTCAAGTACTCGGCAGAATGTGCCTCATCAGTTTGGCTTGATGTCCTTCAGCAGCGCTCCGACACATTCACAAATCCAGAACCCCCCTGAATAATAAATGTGTCCAACAAACACGTTATGTAAATGCCTTGAAATCTGAATAATTCAATGCTTTTCATTCCTTAAATAAGCTCACATTCACTGTTCTTAGCTTGTTTTGGTTTTCAATTTCTTATCCTGCCATCTTTGTGTTTCTTGGAAAAGAAGTTTCCAAAGTCAATCGGACTCATCTGGTTAAATAAAGATGATTGAGAATGATTTTTTTTATCTTGTTAATTAGACACTCCTTTTCTCATGGCTCAAAAACAAAAGGACTGTACAAACTGTCCTGTTTCCCTGGTGTTTCTTGGACTCAGGTGAGGAGGAGGAGCAATTAGAGCAGCTCATGGAGTCGGTGGCATTTGAAGAAGAGGAGGAGATTTTGGAGTGTTTCCGGTGTGACCTGGGCTTCTGGGACGCCTGCTACACCACCCAAACCAACTGCAGCGTCGGCGAGCGCTGCTACACAGGCCGAGGGAAGGCAGGTGTGTTGGATAAGACTGTGTGTGTAATCAGTGCACTCTATGAATTGACTTCTTAGCATTAAAGAGTGCAGAGGTGATCGGGATAAACTTTAAACTCATTAGAGAGGTTGTACTGAATGCCATTGTGTTGTCTCTGCAGGTGACACTCTAGAAGTTAAGACTTTGGGCTGTGTGAGGGCCGACGAGTGTGACGTGGAAACCACGGTGGAGCTGTTTTCCAACAACACCATTTTTGTCATGACCAAACACTGCTGTGACACTCCCTTCTGCAACGCGGGGAACAAACTTCCAGTCGCCACACTTTTGTGTCTCACTGTGGCTGCTCTCGCTACCTGGCACTGAAGCCTCAACGGGATCACAATAAACAAGCTGCATTTATCTACGATGTCAAAGCAAAAAAGACTGTGAAGTGATGCTGAAAAAGACTTCCACCTCATGGTGAAGAAAAATCTCTAGCTTCACAGAATTGTTGTTTACTGGTTAAGAAAACATGACGTAGATAATTGTGGAACAAACATAGTAATTTAGAAAGATTTTAATCCAACCAAAGAACAAATGAGTACCATATTTAACATGGTATTCCAACTGAAAACACGTGTAGTATAATAAATGCTTCAGTCATGTTGTAATATATATTTTTGTCCTGTATGTGTCATGTGGATCAGTTAAACCCTGCCCTCTCTATCACAACCAGCTGAAAATATTTGATAGTGAACGAACAAACTGATCACAGAGCTGCACAAACATGTTTGCAGCTGCAGACCAGTTCAGCTGTGGTTCAGCAGCTCGCCAGCAGAGGGCAGGAGCTCCTCTTTCAAGAAGTGCTGAAGGTCCAATTCCTTGTTATCCAGGTCGAGGCTCAGGAACGCCTCCACTACAGACCTGCACCTGTCAGTCACACACACATACAAACGTGTCTGTTGCACATACAGCGCTCTCTTGTGTCGGTCTTCGTTGTCATTCTGTTACCTGTTTGCCTGCTCATCCGAGGATGCTTTGTCAATGCGTTTGATAAGCTTTCCTGTCCTGTACAGTTCAGACACCTGACCAAACACACACACACACACACACACACACACACACACACACACACACACAGTCGGTCTATGTGAGCATGCAACTGCGTTGCATCTGTGTGTGTGTGTTTACCTCTACTCCTCTCTGCACAAGGCTCGTTGGCAGGCCTGCCAGTGAAGCGATATTGGCAGCATAGCTGGACTGGCAGATTCCTTCCTTCAGTTGGTACAGAAACACCAACTCATCCCCGTCCACAGCTGTCTCCAGGGTCTAACACACACATTGATACACAACCACATACACACAAAAATCACATACACGATAAAATAAACTTCTAGTGAGGTGCAACAAATCTGAAGTGGTGTCTCGTCAGCCGATTGGTTCATTTGGAAGTTTTCTGCCACACATTAGTTTGATGAAACCACATTGAACATTCACAAAATGGTTTCAGGCTTCATGTCATCATTGTGCAAGCTCAGTGGAGTGTCTCTCAGTACCAGGAGAGACAGCAGACCGGAGGGGGGGAGCAGGCCCAGCTGCAGCAAACTGTGGAAGTTAGTAGCCAACAGGACATGAGGAACATCCACGGGAGGTTTTCTCAGCCAATGAGAGATGGACGCAGCCAGCAAGGACAGTCCATCCACCTGAAGGGCAACATCATATCAGATCAGGATGACGCTCCTGTAGGTCGGACTCTCCAGTCTTAATCGAGGTTAAGCTCTTTACATAAACCCTAGTTTGAGATTGAGTCGGTGCCACATGTAAACCAGTTAACAAAACCTTCCTGAGTATTATCTGGTGATAAAAAAAAGTCCACCCACCAGATGCCCCCTTTCTTTGTGATTGAGCAGTAGGATCACAAAAACAAATGTTAACGGATGCTACTGTAATGATGAATAAGAATTCAAGAATAGAAATGATCTGTGTTCCTAATGATAGTCTATTTAAATTCTAATAATAAAAGACAAATTGTATCGTGAAGTATAGTCAAGTTTGTATGCTTACAATGAAACTTTTGACGTACAAATAGGTTGCACTCCTCAACGGGGATAGTGGGCCATTCTGTGTTTATTTCCAATAGTGTACAGTAGAAAGACAGACAGGACGTTTGGGGACAGATAGAAGGGTGTAATATGAAACAAAAGAACCAGTCCATGGGGTTCTATGGTACATGTCGCCACATACAGGCCAGCAATGCTATTGCTGCTTAATTGTTACCACATGGACCACCTGCAGGTAAGAGTGTTTTTAGAGCTGTTTTTATGCTAGGGCGCTAGTGGGGTTTTATATTTAGCACTGTGTCACACACCCAGCTGAGATTAATAATAACACTCACATATAAGGGAAACCCATGCATGCATTTCAAGATTTTTTTCATGAATCTATGATCAAACCTGCAGTAATAGCAATAGAACAAAGTTGTGGACATTAGCATTGACATATTGTATTGATATGGCAAATGTGTTATCAAACAGCTTCTCTACACACCCAGCAGTTCCAGAGGACTGCAACATTCACTTTTATTACTTCAATTATTCACTTGTTTCTGGCCAATAGCTGCTTTAAATGTTTTGTCTATTTTGGGTAAATCGGAACTCAATGAATTTAAATTGGTAATTGTTTTTTATTGTTTTCATCTGGTTTATTCCTCCCACTCTTGCTTTTCTTCTTTAGACTTATACAACAGGTTTAGTCCCTCCCCCTCCCTCTCCAGAGTAACCTGGCAAACATCGATGGACTACAGATACCATGATGACACTCTTTGTCTGCAGGTTGCACACATTTCAAAATGGTATTACCCGTCTTGCATGTAGATGGTGCACATCTCCACCTCTATATCTGCACGTCTGAACATCTGCTGCTTGTTTTCTTACTGATAGGTGACACATGCTGGGGTAGACCGCAGGTCTGTGCTGCAGCTCTAAATTGGATACTATTGGCTGCGATTGCTCTCAGGCGCTTCATACTAATGACATGATGTGTGTCCTTGTTACATGTATACATATGGATTTAATTGATGAAGTGCTGGAACAGGTTTTTCTTACTGTGTTAGTTCCCTTTCCAAATTCATCGATGAGAACTAATGAGTTGCCAGTACTGCTGTTGAGAGCCTGGGCCATCTGGAAAATAGAGCCACAAAGTGATACACTACATTTTGTTTTATTGTGTGTGTGTGTGTGTGTGTGTGTGTGTGTGTGTATATACCTGGTTGAGGTCTATCATGAAGGTGCTGAGGCCAACAGACACAGACTCCCTGCTCTGCATACGGGTGAACATCCCGTCCACCAGACCGATCTCTGCCTCCTTCGCGGGCACGTCCGAGCCAATCAGAGCCATGAACACAATCAGACCCACCTGTAAAAAAAAGTCAGAGTGTTGAATGACAAGTGCTGTGAACTAAACCAAATGGGAAAGTGGAGTTACATCAGCCTGCAGGTCAAAACTTCTCCTAATGGAGTATATAATAAACACGTTCTCATTAAGAAACGTTAACGTCGCCCTTAATTCCAGCGCTCTGAATGTGTTTTCTGAATGAGTTGTAGATTACAGCTTCAATGCTTAAATGATAGCAGTAATCACGAAAGTTAGATAGTTTGGAAAGACAGATGGATTATGGTCAATAATGTAGAATTTGAACCACTTTTGCCTCCCACTTGTATAGCTTTACCCCTTAATATATATCTTAGTTGTGCTGTACCTGTGCCTGAACACAGCTTATCACTGGGCGTAAAAAAAAAAGAGAAGCAATATTTGGCCCCAAAACATCAAATAATAAGACAGTTTCTGGGAGACAAGAAAGTCAAGCATGTACAAACTGGGTCACATCCAAAAACAGACCTGTCAACACAGTGGAAAAGTGACACAAAAGGTAGAGTATATTTGAGCTAGTCAAGACCAGGAGCAGTTTATCACTGCACCTGATACTCAGATGATCGAACTGTAATTGTGAGGAATAGAGGGGTGTTTTCTGGCAGCCCCACCTGTTTGAGGTAGATGCTCTTGCCAGATGAGTTGGGCCCCGTGATGATCTTGACTCTGCCCTGTGACTCAGAGCTCTGGAAGGAGTTGGCCACAAACACAGGCGAGCAGAGCTCTAACAGCGGGTGTCTAGAAAATCGTAAAACACAGGCATTTATCAGTCCTGCTCTGCAATGTCATATTAAATACAGCTTCTGCTTTATGAGTGTGGGTACTGTTTATGTGATACTTTTCGTCTTAACACTGTTAATGGAATGTTTTACATTACTGGATAATGACTTCCATCTAGTGTGTGAGGGCCTACCTGCCCTGTGTGACCGTTATGGTCCTGTGGCTGACTAGTTTGGGTGAGGTGTAGCTGTACTCTTGGGAGGCGCTGCTCATAGCCATCAGACAGTCCAGCTCAGCAGTGAGATCTACAACCTACACGACACACACATTAACACAGCCCGTCCTGATCAGAGACGTTTCAACCAATGAAGGAACAGCAGTGTTCACTTCACAAACTTAGAGCTCAACAGGTAAAACAAGAGGCAGAAGCTGTGTATTTAATCACATTTTGCTGGAGGATATACATAATGAGAACATACTGAACATAAAGATATATTGAAGTGCATTGTGTTGCAGGAGGAGCAGTGTGGTGATTCTATTTGTATATTTTAACATCTGTTGTTATGGGAATCCATTGTAACCACATTGATGGTGTGTGAGAGTGGATATTTAATTATCAAAAGAGAGATTTGGGACTTTAATGAAGCTTAATAAATCTGAAACCCTGCAAGACCGCCTCTAAATAAGACTCATTGCTTCTTTAACATTCAGTTAATTGCCAGGTTGCAATAATAGCTAGACCAATTTAACCACAGCTACAATATTGTAAACACAACTATTTATCATCTGAACTCAACGCCCCCATTCTGCCCTCTAAAATAACAATACAATTCGCAATAATAGCACGCATTTCTGTCATGAGACAAATACCACTTGTAGTAAGTACAAGTAATAGGTTCAGGACATGTTTAATAAGAATAATAGTACAGCCCAACCAAGGAAACAACGGCAACTAATCAGAGCAAACACCACCTACACACATTTACAATAATTACTTTCACGCTCATCATCAAGTGTGACACTAACACAGGACCTGAATGTGCTCTGCAGTGCACACCAACCTTGTAAAGAGAGGCGCTCCTCTCCAGGATTGTGTTCTGCAACTGTGTCATCACTGCTGTCTCCATGTCTGAGAAACGGGAAGTAGAATCAGGAGAGACTTCAGATGATATTTCTAACAATGTCAGGTCCACAGGTATCAGGTAAAAGTGAGTTTCCTGTTAGTAAGAAGGAAAAATACCTCTAATGTCACAGTGCAAGTCTCCCAAGAGGTCGTCTAGCTCCTTGGTTCTCTGGCTGCGGTAGTGCAGGCGCTCCTCGGACAGAAACTAGCCCACATTGACACAAGGAAGTGGTTTCACGGCACATGAGAATGCATGATTTTGAAGAACACAGACAAACAAAAATGTTGACAAGCTCATACACAAACCATAAAATCAAGGCCCTCTATCTCAAAATCCTCTTTCTCCACCATGCTGGGCAGGCGAGGGACAGAGAGCAGGAAACCAATCTGTAAGGAGGAATAAATAATGATATACTGTATGTGCACGGACACATATATGTGGTTCTCAGAGTGCTTTCACCAATAAGCTCAGACCAGAGGGATGTAGATGACGCAGCAGGAGGGAATGCGGGCGTCCAGGTGATCCAGCTCTCTTCTGGCTACATCGGTCAGGAAGTCGGACAACCCCATCATCCTCCTCTTCTCTGATAGAGGGACGGAGCATTGTTAAGACTTTAAATCAACCCCCTGTGACCTTATCGACATGGGCCCATATCAAGCAGGCATTTTCACCAATTATATGACTGTTCCTGAGTCCAGCACGGAGGCACTTACTCTCATCGATCGCTGGGTCAACGTTCGGTTTGATGGTGAAGCGGTTCTCAGCTAAGCTGGTTTCAAAGTCCACCTACGTGTTCCAAATCAAAGATGGAGTCAACTCAGTAAGACTGCAAAACTATTGAGAACCAACAGGCAACAAAAGGCAGGAGATCTCTCAGATTATTATTATTATTATTATTATTTTTGACTCACAACTCGGCTGATGAGGGAGGCAATATGGTGGAGGTCGTCTGCGATACCTTCACTGATGTCGCGAAAGAGATGAATGGCCTGAGGCAAGTGTCGCACCGTGTCCCTGATGCACACCACATTGTACACTGTCTGATAAAACACACACAATAGCCACATTCAAGAGAACCTGTCACCCGGAGAAGGCGTATATATGGTTATGCTGTAGCTCCAACCTTGTAGAGACTCTGCCAGTCGGACACTTTGGTGTGAGAGAGAGACATCCTGCGCAGAAGAGTCTAACACACAAGCAAAGAGAAGCTTTAGGCAGGGGCATAATTGCACGTGAGGGGATAAATGGTCACAGATGTGTTGGAAAAAGGTCGTTGGGTGTAGTTGTTACCGGTATGTTGCTGATGTTGCGTAGTGAAGACTGCAGGATGCTCAGCACGTCGGAGTTATGAGGTGATGTGAAGAAACGTATCACTTCCTGTCTCCTGTGTAACACGGCCAGGTCCTGTGTTGGCCGCAGAAACCACTGGCTGAAAAGGAGAGGTTACGACAAACTAGTAAACTTTGTCTTTCGTCTATAACAACAAGCACAGCTTCCACAGTTAACCAGATGTTGTATGGATGCAAAACAATAATGATAACAATAATTCAGAATTACATGAATGCACTTTCCCACAATATCCAGAGCATGACATTAAAATCACCATAATATGAGTGGTTACAGTACCAAAAACAGATGATGTATTGTGTTGGACAAGCTGAAACATTTTGTCTTGTTGCCATAGATACAAGCAGTGGTATGTAAACCTGAAACAAACAAATCTTCTGCTGCAATTAGTTTATAAACACATGACAAAGACGTTTCAATTTTAACGCTTTGGCGTAATGTTTGTTTCTAATTCTCCTAAGTTCCTGAAAACAAATCAACCTTCTTAAAGAAGTTAAATTGTTTTATTTGATCATTTTAAACAATCAGTTATGTATTATTGTCATGTGTGAATTAATTTGCGCTGTTTATAGAATTAGCTATAAACTGGCCCTGCCTCTGAGAAGTCGTCACAATACTACTAGTAGTAGTTGTAGTGCTGCAGCATTATAAGAGGTAGCTGCCATCAACTTCTCATACCGACTGCATACATTTTGTGTTGTGCTGTTACGCAGCATGGTGGGGAGGTTTACTTTAACTGAATATGGAGGACTCACCTTTCTTTAATAAAAGCCTGATATTGACTTTTGATGAGGTAATAAGCCCATTTGTTATTGTTTTTTGCATGTGCTTGGACCTACTATAGAGTCATCACAGAGGCATTTCTCACCGTAGCAGTTTGGAGCCAAACTTGCACCGGCAGCGGTTCAATATTCCTGCAACACAACATAAAAACAGGTATTTCCTATAAACACCATCAGATAAACAAAGAGTAATAATTACTTCCTTCAGGGCTTCGCACCATAAAGACTGAGTCCTTCCTTTTCACCTGAGTGCAGCTTGTACACTGAAGGGTGACGTTCTGATTTGAAGATCTGCAGTACACTGAAACAAATACGTCCATGGTGATGGTGACCTCTCAACCTCTCCTTTGTGTCTTTGTACAGTTTTGCCTTTGTTAAGTAAATGTACAAAATAAGACTAAAAATATCCCAGGTAAGCAAGTCTTTGATTACAAGTTATAGTCAAATTAATAGAAACGTATGAGAAAACACAAGATTTAAGGTGGCGATTCTCTGTGGAGAAACTCAGTTACTTACAGATCAGCCGATTAAATCAACTAATTGATTAGTTGACAAAATCGTTAGTGAGTGTGAGTCGAGTAAGAATGTCTTTGGTTGAGGACAGCCCTACAAATTAAAATGTACTGTAGGTTTTGCTTGTGGAACGAACAATTAATGAGTGATGTATGAGACCAGAGTCAGCTTTTATTGATAAATTGATAAATATATTGGATAAAGATCAACCACTTAACAGAGAACACTCTTACCTGTAGGTATCCCGGTCAATGCAAACAACACCGTTACTATATTGGGAAGAAACAACATTTCAATTAAATTCACAAAAGCTTTCGCATCACACAAGATAGAGGATAGATTATAGATAAAAATGTGATACAGTACATGTACAAATACTATGAGACATAATGCCACACATGCATGCCTCTAACAGATATAATACAGAGCAGTAAAACAAAACAATCCTCATCCACAAAAAATGGAAAATGGTTATTCACAGTCCTGTGTGTGTGTGTGTTTGCAAAGCCACATTAATATGTGTCTTACAGTGTGTAGGTATTGAACTGTAGGATAGGAACTCCAACAGTGCTGTCTTCCAGTTCCACTCCCACTCTCCTCCTGTCCAGACATTTCAGCAGAGCGCCCACTGCCCTCAGCTACCCCAACGGATGCACACACACACACACACACACAAACACACACACACACACACACACACACACACACCAAAAAATTATGGACAGTGTGTAATCAGCTCCTGCCCAACGATGGACTAATGACATGTAGACAGCTGGCTCACCATCAGGGGTGATTCAAAGGAGATACAGGAGGAGAGGTAGGACATTTTGTCTCTCTCTGAAGTGGAGGCAGGTAGGAAAGGGAGATGGGCAGAAAGTAGCCTCTGCTTACTGACCTCCAGACCTGCAACGCTCAAAATGTACTCAAAATCAATCTGTTCATCATGGGAAATCATGCAAATGTAATGCAAAAAACTGATGAGGATATTTATTATATTATTTATTTATCAGGATGGGCGTCTGTTTACCAAAGTCAACATATGGATAAGTAACCACCTCTGGCTTGTAGTCTGGGTTTGAACCTGGAATACAACAAAGACAAGTTTGGGGGGAAAAAAGCAAATAAAAACAGCATGTTTTATGAAAGAAAAAGCAATAGTTTCACATGGCAGAATTGTGCCACTTAAAGTCTCAGTACAAAAAATAATGTGTGTGTATATAATAGCTGCAAAAGCCCTTATCACACTATCTGGCTGCAGTGTCTAGCATCCCTAATCTCGTTTCATTCCCTTGACCTAGAAACGGCTTGACTCAGACTGTGTCAAAACACATTTTTTTATGTGACATTGTTCTGTTTCCCCAGCCCACGCTGAGATCATGTTTGCTTCATAGAACTCACCGAGGTGTTGGAGGAATCGTGTCATGCAACGCTCCTGCTTTGCACTTGTGATTATTACGTGGGGCCCGACCTCCTGGATGACTAAGCAGAAAAAATAAATAAGGTACTAGGTGCAGTATAGTACAGCACAAGTGTTTCTGTGTACTATTGCCTTTTTTGAGGTATTGAAATTACATGAAACACCAATACACCTAATTGTATTCAGGTAAAATACCTGTTCCAGGCTGTGTATTGTTTACCTCTGGCCAGCAGGTGGAGCTCGTAGTTGTCAGGACTGTCTTTCATGAAGTGTAAAGAGGAGTCCTTACTGTCATAGAAGCAGAGGCCCATCTGTCCATGCTGGACTAAAACACTCAGTAAAACCTGGTAAACAAATACAGGAGTGCGCATCTGACTGCTGCGACTATCTGCTCCTACTCTGCTGGTGTGAGTGTGATGTCCAACTTTACCGCAGGTGAGTCTTCCTCCTCTTCTTCATCTCCAATGACGCCCGGTGGACCAAAACCTGAACTTAACCCTCCTCCTCCTCCTCCTCTCAGACTTTCCAGCGCTGCCATAACCAGTTAATTCTAGGCACGCACATTCAAATAAAGTTAATAGTCACAACGATGACATTAGACTTCCAACAACAACCAAAGTTCTAGCTAGTTAGCTGTCTGGCCTAATACATAGCCAACAAAGTGGAGTTTATTCCATTAAAGTAAGCTAGGCGAGTTAGCTAACAGTTAGCTTACTTGAGTCAAGCTAGCTTACGTGAACTAGCGTTATCGGAAGACTATCGGATTAGTTAGCTAATTTATACTTACAGGACGGGTTGATACTTGTTATAATACAAGTAACGATATTTGGCAAAGTCCGATTTTTAATCGATAAGCAGTTAGGTTAAAATAAATGTATCGTCTCTGGAACGGCGTTTGTGTCCGTTTCTCAGCGCGCGCGACCGCACGTTTGTGTGCCACCGTTCTTCCGGGATAAACACACGACAAACACCAACCGTTTTAAGTTAACGGTACTTATTTAATTACATCCGGCAGTCATCGTTAATCTAACCACGCAGCTACTCATTTAAATAAAGCAGAAGAAGCAGTTCCTTTTCATTGGGCAACAGATTAATTCATACATTCACTTAAAATGCATAATTTCATTTGGAGTTATAAATGAATTAAATAAACTGTGTAAAGTATCAATAGTGGGTTTGATGTTAGTTTTATAACTGGCAGAATTTAGCAGGTGCTATATTGCGATGCCTTAACCTATTTGGTATAATAATTACTCTTTATTATTATTATTATTATTATTATTATCATTATTTTTTATCAGTATTAGCCTATTTCACAATTTCTCTCTCTCTGAGCTGTATACCAGTCAGTTAAAGCAGATGTGCAGTATATAGACCCCTGTGCAGGAACATTTTGGGCTGCTCAATGTTTAATATTTCTTTCCCTTGTTATGAATGTGATTTAGTATTTTATTCATAAAAGAATGGAAACTGTCCAAAAATTACAACATCAAATTAAAATTGGAGTGATTTATTTTATACACAAAGAAAGAAACAGAAATAAAATGACTCCCAGCTCTTTACCAATGTGTATATTATAATATTGTAATACATAGTATGGCAATAAAGTTTGTATGGCAATTAAATGTATGTACATCATTTTTAAAACAAAAATCTATACATTCTTGGTACACTTGATTGAAAAAAATGTTTCCTATTATTTGTGTTTGTATACATATAGTATACATTATTGACTTGAAAGCAGGTAGTGCCGGAGACAAGGGGGTAGAGGCAGTTTGTCCATTTGTTTCTGCCTCTGTTGCCCTAAAACCTGCCGAATTGACAGTCCACTTAAAGCCATCAGGGCAGGGGGATCACCTGGGGAGGAGAGAGAGAAAGAAAAACTGTTGATTTATGTGTTTTATCAACCCAATAATATCCATCCAAAGCAGATCTGATACTCACGTGTGGCACCGTTCAGGTATCGTAGTCGTATGCTGGCTCCTCCTCTCACGCTGCTCACTGCTGGGAACAGCTCCACTCCTCGAGGGAGGTCTTTGAAAGCTACGTCGAGGAAGCTGCCATCAACAACGAATCCCAGAGTTCCCGCGTCTGCGTCCAGGACCAGCAGGAGGCGTTCAGGGATTGGGAGAGGCGTCCGTGCCACCTTTGAGCAGCACCTGCTCCTCTTTCCTGGGTAAAGTCCCAGACTCTGTCCAGCATGCCAGAGCTGATTGGTCTTGAGTTCCCAGCCCCAGGACTGCGAGTCTCCGCCAACTAACACGTTGTACCCTGAAGCCTGCAGAGGGCAGTTCTGCCTGGAGATGCCCACGACGGCATGACTCCCTCTGTGGTTGGGGCGCCACAGCAACTCCCATACATGAAGCCCACTCTTCACCCCTGTCTCCGCCCTCACCCCATCACTGCTCAGCTCAACAGGCGAACGTGTCACTTCCTGTTTGCAGGCCGACAGCAGGAAGTGAGGGGAGCAGTGGAGTGAGCTCCAGAGTGAGCGGCTGTCTCCCGGAGCAACCGGAGGGGAGTTCAGAGTGACAGCAAGGCGCGAGGAGGTTGGGAGGGCCAGTGGATGGAAAGCCGATGAAGAGGAGGGAGGGCTGTCTGCCCTGCGGCACCACCAAACTGACAGTAAGACACCCATTGAGCTGAACACACAGGCAGGGTCACTGCTAAGTGTCGCCAGAGAAGAACTGTGGAGAAGACAACAAAATATTTGCTTTCAGCTTCACTCAGTTTAGTTTACAGTTGGTGGTAAAAGAGCTCTAGAAAAATAAAACTCCACGTTTAGTTGCTAAATTAACAATATTATTCAAGATAATGAACATGATTGATTTATGTTTCTCATCCAAGCTAAAGTAGAGGTGAGTGAAGTTAGAGAAAAATAGAATATGTCAGAGTAAAGTTGAGAGGAATAGATTAAAGTAGCGGATAACAAGGTAAAGTAGAGTAAACTATGTGGAATAGAGGACAGTAGAGTACAGTAGAATAGATAAACATAGAGAAGTATAAGGTAAGTCCAGAGGTGGAGGAAGAATTAACATCCATAAGTAAAAATCGGAAATACTGCAAACACTCCATAAGTATTCAAAATTGCAATTGATTAAAAGTACTCAAGTATTATCAAGTATTATTGAGTTAAAGAAAAACGACTAATAAGGCAATAATAGTCTGTCAGAGTTATATTGTATTATGCTTTGTTTAGTTGTTACTGAATGCATTGACATTTAACATTTTAACATCCTAGTAACTAGATATTTGATATGCTGTTGGTGGATTTAATTGACTGTTTTTGCTTTTTTTTTTGTCATTTTATATTTGAATTATAGATTTAAAAAATGTCTAGGCTGTCAGATAAATCAATACAATAACCAGAACAATTTCAAACTGAAATGTATATTTTGAGCCTAAAATTGCTTGAAATTCAATATTTATGGATACATACAAGTATCAACATGTAAATACTTATCACACTGGTAAGATATGAAATATGGTACATGAGAATAGTGATGTCAGGTAAAGAGACATGACATGAGTTACAGAAGATATAAAGTGCACGTATTAAAAGATGACTGGTGATTGCACCTGTTGGAGCAGGTCAGTTAAAACGAGTCTTTAGATCTTACCAGCCGGTTTGCAGAGTCCCTCGGTGTGGTCGTTAAACGCGGACTGTTCGCGGTCATCCTCCATCCGTGTGTTTATAACGAGTCTCTTATCAAGCATCTCTCGCTCTTATCGGTTACGTAACCGCTACGCCGGCGCCGGTGTTTTCTGGATTACGATTTTTTTTTTCTGAGACGACCTCCGAGACGGGAACAGCACAGTCCATCAGTTAGCCTGACGCCAGACAGAGCTGCGGTGACAAGGTCGGGAGATCTGGGTCGCGTTCGTAGCCTGAAGAGAAACCACACTGATGAACGCTCTACATATATTATCACTCTAATTGTTTTTGAATCATCTCGTTCTGTAATGAATGTAAACATAAATGGCGAAACACAAGAAGAGGATCAAACTCGGGCTTTTAAATAACAAGAAAAGGAAAATAAAATAGAACCCAAACCGACTCATTATTGCAGAGTGCGCAGGCGCATAAATAACAGAGAAAGTAAAGCCCTGGACGCTGTCTTACAGGGAACATAGACGCACCGGCCCAAACTTTCTTACGCAAAATTCAATGTATAGGTGGATAGAGTTCATATCTGCAATTGTAAAACCTAGAGAGCTTCCGTAAACCACATAACATTCAAACAAGCAGCAACTTAATTTAAAAAAGTAAACCAGTCTATCTCCTCTGTGACAAAGCAGAAGACAACCAGCATGTGTCAAGTCAGTGCTTGATGCTTCTGTTTGCTATTCTGATGCCTAAGTCCCTTCCCCTCTCTATATTCCGTGTGAGTAGTAAACAAGGTTAGTGTGACCAGTCTGTTTAACCTTGTTGAGAGCTGCAGCCATGACTGAGGGCTGCAACGCCCCCAAGCCTGACCTACTTTCTTGTAATAAAAGTGAGTCATGTACAGTAGGTTTTTTTTGTTTGAGATTTGGATTTGGGTTACTTCAAATGATTTAGATTTTTGGCTTGTTAATTGATCAGTTATGTGATGAATGTATCCAGTTTTGTTTTAGATGCAAATGTGATGAGAAAGAGTCATTTAAGGATTTGTCAGCACACACAGAATGCCCCATTGGATTTGATAAGGGTCCTCATGTCACTCATGTGACTATTTTATTTTTCTTGTAGTAGGAATCAGCCCAGAAACTAAAAAGTAACTATAGTTTACAGTACTTTGGTGAATATAGTTTACATCAGTATATGTGTTTACATAATACCTTTGAACAACAACCCCAACCGACTCATTTTAATGATGCTTGCCTGTTTCTAAGAAATGAGAATAACAGCAGAACAGATAAATAAGCTAAGTGACAGACAAGGACAAACATGGCAGCTCAAAAGATAAATGCATGTTGATTCTGTATGGGGAAGTTCATCAGCACACAGATCAAAACAAAGCTGCAGGCAGGTGCAGCACTATAGCACACACACAATCATTTACGTTATTTTATATTATGATCGTCTCCAATTGTATGTCTCTTTAGATTCTGGACAGAACAGGAGTTCATTATCCAATGTATTTTTTACAACTTTTTCTGTAATAACATCAGTTTTATGATAGATACATAATCATTAAAATGCCCTGCGATGGACTGGCAACCTGTCCAGGGTGAACTCCACCTTCTCCTAAGCAGTAGACGATGGATGGATGGATAATTTACCTCCCTTGCCCTTGCAGTAAGCATGCTTAAAAGACACACAGTTATGTTTATCGTTGGCTCATTTTGCAAAACCAGTGTAGCATCACAATCACAGTACATTACAAGCCTTTTCTCTCTCTTCTGTGGACTTTAAATGTATCCATTAGATCACGACAAAATCTAGTGAATCAGTGTTATGAACTGATTATCTGGCGATAACAATGCACTTTGCTAAGCTGTGACGAGAGTGTATGGATGAAGAAACAAGCTGTTCAATGTTTACTCATTTTGGGGGTATTTGACTTACCGTTCATGATGGCACTTGCCCTTTCAATTAGCTTATGCTACAGTGTGCTGATCATTAGCATGCGGACTATTGATTATGGTTAGGTCCATGCTAAAAGGCCTGTTATAAACAACAAACCTAAATAAAAGCTTTACCATTGTAACACAACTTGTTCCTATACAAACCCTATACAGCATATCAACCTCCTTACATGCAGCTCTTTTACTCATGCAGAACTGTTCCTATTTATTTGATCCTCTGCCATTTTGGTGAGATGATTCCCTGGTTGGATCATTTTACATTTTGGCTTGTATTATACATTTTTCAGCCAAACTGGTGGCTGCCTTAAATTGTTGGCACCCAGGGCCGGCCCGTGGCATAGGCCGTATAGGCAAATGCTAAGGGCGCCGTCCATCGGGGGGCGCCACGCCAGTGCCACAAATGGTAAAACAATTTTTTTTTTAAACAAACAAACAAAAAAAGTTGGTACCATTACAAGAAATAATCCCACGTTAATTAAAATGAAAAGCAACGCCTATTTAATAGAAATAATATTTGTTACAACATTACAACCCACTCCCATGCACGGTGCGCCCCCTCCCTTCCCGTATCATGATTCTTTTTGGACGTCATCACCACATCAAAAAATCAACACAAGATGTCAAAACGGCCAAAACTGTCCGGTGCCCAGGGAAGAAAAAAAAGAAAAGAAGAGGAGGAGAAACGAGAAAAAGACAGAGGTAACGTTACATTCAATTATTTGTCTGTTACAGATAGACACCTGGCTTTTTAGCATTAAGCTAACGTTACATGATTCGCTAATTGCTAATCAATAGCTAACGTTAGTTGACTGTTTTAACGTCAGTTAATATTGTGGAGGGGGCTAAGTTGTTATGGAAAGTAACATTGTAACGTTAGGTAATTACAGTACTCGCTGGTAATAGTCACTTTTCCACCCCATATCATAGTTGTAAGCCTAGTTGTTAAAGTGCACATCATTAATGTTAATTAAGCAATATCACATGAGAGAGAATGCTGTTTTGAATATGAGCACTGCTGTGATTCGGTCAAAGATAATCATAAATAACATAACATTCTCATATATATTACTGCTACTTTGCATTCTGCTATTCAGCATTTCACTGTAATGATGACAATAAATAGAATCTAATCTAATTTGCATATCAGTTAACATCATACCTCTTTGGTTTTTCATTTATATTATATCATTTCATTTTATTCCTGGAATATGTTTTTATTATTAGACTGTAATACTCAATGGAGTCACATACTCCTCTCTTCAGATGCACTGTTGAAGTTTCTAAATCCCACCCCTCCATCTACCACATCTACTACATCTACCACTGCTGCCTCCACCTCAGCAGCACAACCCACCAGTGATGCAGCATCAGCAGCACAACCGACCAGTGATGCAGCAGCATCAAGCGTCTTCCTGTTGCCCCCACCTTTAATATCTTGTTTTGTGCAGTGCCTTATTTATATTGTATTTTTAATTTATTTTATGCAACTTGTTGACACGTTTTATTTTGTGTTTGGTTAGATCTTATACTTAAGGCTATTTATGAATGTATGTAAAAATGATTGTATTTCATATATTCATTTTATTTTTTGTATTCATTTATTTATTCATAATTTTTTTATCTTGTTAACTATTCTGATTGTGAATTTGCTTTCTTTAAGTAAAAAAAGGGTCAAAGATAAAGCTATTCGGTTTCTTGTGAGTATATACACTACACTGCCGATGCAAGGGGGGCGCCACCTAAAATCTTGCCTCGGGCTCCAGATTGGTTAGGGCCGGGCCTGTTGGCACCAACACTCTTCCTAGAACTGGGAAAAAAACAAAAAAACAAACAAAGTCACACATTGAATTTGAGAAACAGTAATTTGATGTTAATCTTTTCTTGCAGCAATGCATCGATGCAGGGATGCCTATGAGTTGCACTTAAAAAACAGTGATGCAATGTAACAGCAGCATCAAAAGCATAATGTTCTGTTTGTGTCTTTAGTCTTTAGTTAAAGGAGTCATAACCTGGTTTTATACGTATCCAGCCCCCCTTGGATCGCTTTGGATCAATTCGTAAAACTTATTAGAAAAAAAAAAAAAAAATTTAATCAAACATTGAGCTTGTTCTGACCCTTTTTCGTACCGCGATTCTATCACGCGAGATTCGTGCGAGGTTTTGACTGGTCCGGATGTGCATTGTATAATATGTAATGAGGCGCGCGTTGATTCGCCGCAGGAAGGACAGAGCCGGGGGGGCTTGCCTGCATGCAGACTCCAAAACATAATGGCGGCGCTTCGGCGATTTCAGGTAGCGGACGGGGCGGGGTTGGGTGGTGAAAGAGGGGTGGGCTTATGCAAGTAGCCGCCACGGTGACGTCACCGAAGGCGCAGAATCAAAATCTCGTGCTTTAGGAATGCACACCCTTGTGTGCTATTCCTGTTCGGAAAAAGAGCAGAAGCGAAAAAACGGCGCCACTTTCAAACTCCAGCCTTTCAGGCAAGTTTCAACTGAGGTCAAACACAGATATGCATGTTTTAACAAGAGAAATTGCGATTTCCTGGTGATGACTCCTTTAAGGCTTATTTATCTTGACACTCTCTTTCCTAACTACTAACTATCTAACACTGTAAATCTAAATAATTTGGTGATTGATCTGAACTCTCACCAGCAGTGTTCTTCTTGTAGTAAATCAGGCCACCAACAAAAAACACCAGACCCAGCAGCAGCCCGGATGTTCCAACAGCGATTTTGTTCCTCTGTGACTCAGATGTCGGGTCTGCAAAGACATTTATCACAAACACTACGTTAGATTTTCATATTATACATTAATAAGTAATTAAAAGTTAAATTTGTATTGATAACAACAGAAGGCCAAGGTCCAAGAACACCTCCTGTCCCTCTCTTACCCCAGTCATAAAGCTTGGGCTCCTTCAGGCTGGCATGCTCCACCATGCATGTGATTTTCTCTCCAGGTGTGGGCGTAAATTCCAGAAAGGAGTGCAACTGGTAGAGCCAATTCCCATTGGGCAGTTCCTCAGTGGACGTCACATCAGATGTCGCCCTCTTTCCGTTTCTCAGCCAAGTCACTCGGATTGGTTTGGGATAAAAGCCGTATACACCACAGACGAGCATGTGTGGATGTTTGCTGTCTGCTGCTTCAACTGACCTCAGCCTTACGGAGGGCTCCACTTGCGGAAAGAACAAAAACAAAACTGGCATGAAATAATATAACTTTAACTTATTATTATATATTATGTACCAATAATGCTGAACGTTTTGGTGATACTTTTGGTAATAGCCCACAAATTACAGTGTAAATATTTTGTTCCAATGAAAAACTTGCTCCCTAAAGCCTGTCCAAGCCTCCAAGGAAGGAGCAGCAGTGGTGGACAGTAACAGAGTAAATTTAATTAAGTACTGTACTTAAGTACATATCCAGAGGATTTGTACTTTACTTGAGTATTAGATTTCTTTGGTACTTATTACTCTTACTCCAAGACAAATCCTTTTACTTTTACTCAAGTTAATTTCTAGAAAGGCTGAAAAGTACTTGTTACTTTCAGGTCTGGTCTTTGTTTTTTTCCTTTCTTTTTTTAAGTACTATTGGACACAAAGAAGGAAACCTATCACAGTGCAGGCTCTCCACTGGGATCTACGTAAAAGCGGTATACGTAATCCCTCCCCATAAGGATACATGGGGAGACAGTTTGTTGTGCTCCTGTATTGTCCTTCCTGTAAAGACAAGTGACCTCAACATTGAGTTATTGAAAGCAGAGGTGTAGTTTTTTGTAAAACAGTGATTCTCAACCAGTGGTGTAGGGACAACATTGGTCTTTGAGGGGGTTCCAGTTCCCAATGATAGAGAGTTAGTTGGACGGTGCAGGTTCATTTGGTTACAATTTCAATGATTGTGAATAAACATCTGCATCTGCAACATCTGCTGTAGTCCTGTGATCCCATCCATCCATTTTCTACTGCTTATCCTGTATTTAGGGTCACGGGGGGGCTGGAGCCGATCCCAGCTGTCATTGGGCAAAGGCAGGGTACACCCTGGACAGGACGCCAGTCTATCACAGGGCCAACATGTAGAGACAGACAACCATTCACACTCACGGGCAATTTAGAGTCACCAATTAACCTATCCCCATCCTGCATGTCTTTGGACTGTGGGAGGATGCAAACTACACACAGAAGGAACCCGGGCCGACCCGGGAATCGAACCCAGGACCCTCTTGCTGTGAGGCGAGAGTGCTACCCACTACACCACCGTGCAGGTGATCCCATTCACTTTATTTGAAATTTACTCTTACTCTTACTTTTACTTAAAGTACGTTTAAAAGCATGTACTTTTGTACCTTTAAAAGCAAGTACTTTTTTACTCTTACTCAAGTACCATGTTGACTGAGCTACTTTTACTTGTAACAGAGTAAATTTTGACCAGTAGTATTTGTACTCTTACTCAAGTACTGGGTTCGAGTACTCTATCCATCTGTGGGGAGCAGCGATGAGGAGGAGAGAGACTGACTTTCTCTCCAGAGCCACCCTCTCTGCAGTTGTAGAGAGGGAGGTCTGAAGAATGCCACTGAATGGCGGTGGTTGATGGTTGAATTGCAATGTAACCTCTCTGTAGCATCCTGTCCAGCCAGGTAGGGAGAGACGCATCAGGTAATTGGTTGTGAGCGCCAAGGCAACTGGTTCAGCTTGGAGTTAGGAAGTGCCTGCCTGTCTCACCCCCCTAGCAGGGGGGGCCCTGGCAAAAGGGCTGAGGAGCACCAAATCCAAACACTTATATCCATCGATCCAGTGTTGAACGTGGAGGATGGGGAGTAAAGGCTCCTGTCGGGGCCAGGTAGGTCAATAGGTCTGAGTGACCACTATCTGTCAGAGCTCTGTCTATCTGTCACCACTATCTGTCAGAGCTGGGAGGAACGTTGAAGAACTGCCAACAAGTGGGGGATGAAAGTCTTCCTGGTTGTGCTGGCCTGGAGGGCCCCAGTCCCCCCTATACTTCTGGCCATGGGTGGGTCAGCTCTGTCACCTTCCCGGCTGACGCAGTGTTAAACTTGCCATGAAGCGCAGAGACCCCATCTTGGATCGCTGCAATAGCAAGATGAAATCAGTAGAGCTCACATTTAAAACATCCAGTGTGTCAGGTGTAGTGCTGGGAATGAATTTCCGGAAGGCCATGTCAAATGTATACCCTAAATTAGCAGACCGATAAGGGTGCTGATGCTGCCTTGGGCTGGGGGTGCTGCTCCTGGTCCTACAGGAGATCGCTGTTCAAACTGGGTGGCACCTTAATATACAACTTGCTTACTGCACACATTATTGCATACACAGGCATGCAGTAATTATATTGTTGTAAGTAATTAAGTATTTTATTGATACCTCACTGTTGGGCTAGGGGATGAAGGGAGTAACATATAATTAAATAACTGGGAGTTTTGAAAGACAACCAGAGGTGATACGGCCAAGACGAAGTTTATTTATAAACAAAGAGAAAACGTGCCAACAAAAGACGGACTTCCTCAAAACGCCTCATGTACAGGGGCTCAACGTCCTCGACGTGGCGATCCCGGGTTCGACTCCCGGCCCGGGATCAGTCTCCCCCAATGTCCTCTACCTCCCTGTTTCCACACTGTCTGTATAGAATAATCAAACGGTTTGAATGATCTTTAAGTAATTATTTGTATTTGTATTTTTTGTAATTCATAGTCATTCCCAACAGACATAACAGACACAAAAATGTAATGCATCACACATTATGTGGTTCAGATACAGTTGTCTGTGGTTATACACTTGGCCAGTAGGTGGTATCGTGTGCACATGAAGCTTCGAGAAATGAACCCTTTCTCGAACCAATTGGCTCAAGTGGTTCGATGCCTCATGAGGCATCATCTCACCATCACTACAAAGCACAGGCTACCCACCGGTTTCCTAAGGTAATCAGAGCATATGAGACCAACACTTATGCTTCCGCGTCGACACAATGCAAAGGGACTTGCGGACCCCCCAACGCAAGGGCCTGTACAGACACACCAACTCCGGCAACAGACGTCAAGTCAACGGATCCCATTCATTGTCTATGTAGAGCAGGAGCTCCGCATGATGGATAAAGCACGTCGAGTTGACTGCCCTGTCGCCGTATGTGAATTTGCATAAAGTTCGATAGATTGAACTTTATGCAAATGACGTCCGTCCAACGCAATGCCGCCGGCTCCAGAAACTTCGTTCAAACTATCAAACTAGGCAGTGTTGATCAAATATGAATCCCGATTCTGTTACTGCACTACACATTTCCCGCCTCAAATGTTTTCAGAAACATGCTATAGTGTGTTGTTTAACTGTAGAACGAGATCGTTTGTGGCCCGGCCGCCATGTTGGAAACGGCAGAGCGAAACTCAAGTCCCGCCCACTTCGCAGGACGTCTATCCAATTAATCCAACTTGAACACAGAACCGCCCACTCGCCGGTTCGTTCGGTGGTCCGTTGCGTCCATATCCGTCGCTGCCGGAGTGGCGCGACCGCTTGCCACACAGGCCAAACCACAGAGCCAAACACCAGTTCCACCTCCAGGTTATATGCCCCGCCCGCTTGAGTAGCCACAGGTGAGCCAGATCACTTAATGACGCACCAGGAAAAAAAGGGGCAGAACCTAGAGTGGGGGAAAGGATCTATAAATAAAGTTTCTATTGAAAAAAATAAAAAATAAAAAAAAAAGAGTGGGGGGAAAGGGGGAGAAAAGAAAACACAACACAAGCCGGCGGCCGTAACACTCACGTATACAAAATATTTACACTGTAATTAGCAGTCTTACCTGAGTTTCAAGACACAAACTCACCTGGTTTTGAAAGGGCATCAAATACGAATGATGTGAGGGATTTGCATTTCTCTTTATTCTTTTCTGTATGTTTCATTATGCGAGCGTTTTTGTTGAGGCTATCTACAATCCATTTGGTTTTCTCTGTGTAGCTGATATATTTCCCCAAAGTGCTGTTGAATTGAATCAGAAGCACCTTATTGAAGTACATTTGTTCCACATAAACAACGTCATCAAAGGAAGTAAACCGGCATCGGGTCAAACCATGACCAAAAAGAGCATCTGTAACATAAAGACAACAAGTATTAGATCATTTAGAAAGTTGCATTTTTCTTGTTTGTGGCCTATTCTCACTTTCTCCAATAATATGTAGCAGCTTTTGTATGTATGCTGTGGTAGTTGCTTGGCTCTTTCTATCTTGTCAAAATGTTGTTATGACCAGCAACACAAATAAACAATAACAGCTTCTATTTTAATATTACTACTTACCTGCTCTTGAAAATAACAGGATCAGAATTGGCAGTGAAAAAAAGTGAATACGCATGGTGACACATCAGAGAAAATATATTTAAAAAGAGAGTTGATTTCACTCGAGGAAGTGAAAACACAAGGAAGTGAAACAGAGTGCTCAACAGTTTTGTAAATAGGTGTGGCATAAAGTGTGCGTGACAGCATTTATCCTGCCGGTTACAAGAAGATCTAAAGCACTCAAGTACTCTGACACTTCCACTCATACACCTATATTTTATCCAATGTCATGTAAATGATTGAAGTAATTTATCATTTGATATAAATTACTTGATGGGTTTGTGAAGTAATATAACTTAAATTAAAGCAGCTGAAGTCACCTTTAGTTACTTGCAGAATATATGAATCACACAACACAGTCAAAAATGGAACCTAAATCAAAAGTATCAGGAGTAGTTGTTAAGAAGACACCAGTAAGCTTCACAAATGATTCATGTATGTATATACAGTGCAGTTCATATTGTTTTACAGAGGTGGAAGATGTTCAGATAATGCCACAATAACAAACTTCAAAAACTTGCCATTACAGGTAAAAGTCCATCCATCCATCCATCCATCCATTGTCTACCGCTTATCCTGTATTCAGGGTCGTGGGGGGGCTGGAGCCGATCCCAGCAATCATTGGGCGAAGGCAGGGTTCACCCTGGACAGGTTGCCAGTCTATCACAGGGCCGACATTTAGAGATAAACAACCATTACAGGTAAAAGTCCTGCATGCAAAATGTTACATTGTCACCAAAGCAGTCCCATAAATGTAGTGGAGTAAAAAGTACAATATTTCCCTTTGAAATGTAGTACCTCAGGTTGCTATTAAAATAACTTATTTTCAGACATTATTTGAGGACAGGAAAATGATGTCTGCTGGAGATATTATATATGCAGTCCATCATCATGCTTTGTGTTTCATTACTGTAGAAAAATAAAAATTGCTCTCATCACACAGTACTGAAAAGTTAATGTAAAGTTAGTCTTTAATTGAAACCTCAATATAATGTATATCAAAGTTGCAGATGACAGTGAGCCAACAGACAGCATGTGTTTGAATCAATGACACTTTAATAACATGGAGGCAAACAACAAACAATATATTTGAATGAATTACACAGAAACAATAAAAAAATGTTCATTCAGATGGTAAGGCCCTTTCACATTCAGTGTGTAAACCCTAAACCTTCCTTGAATTTCAATAATGTCAGTTATACAATATCTGCCTATTTAAAGTTTACTGTTACCGCAAGCTACTGCTCATACCAGACCAAGTGAGGCTGTAGCAGCAAAATCCCCAAATGCACTTGAGTTGTTGAGTGTTTATTGCTTATGAATTCACCATTTCTATTGTAAGAGAAAGATTGCTATTTTAAGAAAAGTATAAAAAAAATCATGTGCATCATCATCATCATCATCATCATCATCATGTTCTCTCTTAAGAGAGAGGTCCATAGCGTCCTTTAACCATTAAAATTGTCCCAACCACGACTCCCAACGAGCCCAAAGTCAGAGCAGCTCCACAGTAAACATCTGGCCATAGACTGCGATGACTAAAGTCAGGTTCTGTGGATGAACATGAGAAAACATCCATCATGCAGACGCAAAAAATGTTATTTACAACAACAAATCATTGTAGTATTTTCATTTTTAAGTGGCTTCACAGGAAAAAACGAATTACCCCATATCGTTGTTTTAGGTATTTTTAGGGCTAAGTGCTCCACAGTGCAGCTGTAAATGTCCCCCTCCCTCGGTGTGAATGTCAGGGTAGAGAACTGGTGAAAGGTTTGATCATCATTGGGATAATATCGACTGACTGACATGCCCTCCGCCACCGGAAGACCATTTCTGGTCCAGGTGACTTTGATCTCTGGTGGGTAGAAATGATTCACGAAGCAGATGAGGGAGTTTTCAACCCCCAACTGAATTTCTTCTGAAGGGTAGAGGACGCTCTCAGGAGGGTCTTCAGTGGGTCAAAAAGACAATTTAAAACCATCAACAACATTTCATCAATCACATCAATGCAGAGAGATATGCTGACGTTGACTTACCCGTTTCTTCTGGAGGATTTTTCCACTCTGCTTTGCAGTATGCATTAATCGCTGCACACGTGTCTTTATTTTTCTTAGCATTTTTTATCACATAAACCTTATCAACTATTTGACTTGGGTCATCCACAAGAAATCTGGGTATACTGTTAACGACATCGTCTCTGTTGAAATCGACGTAGAGAAGCTCTTCTCCATCAAGCTCAGACTGGATTGCTGTTGTCCCATTGTCGAAGCAGCCCACAATATAGATCATTTCATGGGGAACTAAAAACAATAAAAAATGGAAATAGAAAGACAATGTATTGGTAAAAACCTATCGTGACAAAAAGCTACAAGCAAGTGGCCGTCGGATGTTACCAGAACAATACATCTGAAATTCATTCTTACTTTGTGAAAAGGCACAGAAGCTGTTGATCAGCAGGAGGCTGAGAGCAGAGACCTTCGCGTGTGAGCTGCAGATCTTCATCGTTGGAGACTCTCAGTCTCAACAAATACATGTAGCCGATCTCTTTTACCTATCTGCGCCACACAATGACATGACAACGTAATATGCATAACAAAGTCAAGGAAGTTGGTGAGTCATCACACTTCCGCATCGATGTATCCGCAAGTCACTTGCTGGGAAAGCAGAAGTCCAACCTGTTTAGCGGGAGAGATTCTCTGAATTGGGCAGTGGCTATGAAATGACCTGCAAGCCGTGCAGCTATTTAATTTTGAATTAGAGAAAAATCTGAGAAGAAAAAAAAAAGATTTGTGGTGCAAATATATGTGGGGTCACGAACCCAAGGTTACTTAAGGTCGTATTGTTTTCTCAAAGAATATCTGCTGCTATAAAGCTGTTTGGGGTTGATTTACTAATGTCTTTCGATACATAGAGGTGATCGGCATCACATTTATTTTACACAAACTATGTTTTTTACTGGAGATCACTTTGGCAGGGTTTCTTTTCTGATTTCCCCAGTTCCCCCACCTGCAGCCCAATGTCCCATGTTGGGCTGCAGGTGGCGCTGGAGGTCCATATATGAGAGCAGGAGGCAGACCCCGCCTGTTGGTGGTTCTCTGGAGCTTGTTGCTAACTGCAAACACATGAATGTCACAAGACTTTTGGGACTTTTGGGCGCCGTCCATCGGTGCCACAAATGGTAAAAAAAAACAAAAAACAAACAAACAAACAAAAAAAAGTTGGTACCATTACAAGAAATAATCCCACGTTAATTAAAATGAAAAGCAACGCCTATTTAATAGAAATAATATTTGTATACAACATTACAACCCCCCCATCCCCCCCCCCCCCCCACTCCCCCGCATGGTGCGCCCCCTCCCTTCCCGTATCATGATTCTTTTTGGACGTCATCACCACATCAAAAAATCAACACAAGATGTCAAAACGGCCAAAACTGTCCGGTGCCCAAGGACGGAAAAAAAAGAAAAGAAGAGGAGGAGAAACGAGAAAAAGACAGAGGTAACGTTACATGAAATTATTTGTCTGTTACAGATAGTAACCTGGCATTTTAGCATTAAGCTAATGTTACATGATTCGCTAATTGCTAATCAATAGCTAACGTTAGTTGACTGTTTTAACGTCAGTTAATATTGTGGAGGGGGCTAAGTTGTTATGGAAAGTAATAATGTAATGTTAGGTAATTACAGTACTCCCACCTTACATTCCTCAGGGACATTTGTATTAGATCTTTTAAGCAGGTCTTTACATTTGTTTACATTTTTATTGCCTTCTGGTTAGCTCACGTTTGCCCTGCTGGTAATAGTCTTTTCCACCCCTTTATATATTAGAGTTGTAAGCCTAGTTGTTAAAGTGCACATCATTAATGTTAATTAAGCAATATCACATGAGAGAGAATGCTGTTTTGAATATGAGCACTGCTGTGATTCGGTCAAAGATAATCATAAATAACATAACATTCTCATATATATTACTGCTACTTTGCATTCTGCTATTCAGCATTTCACTGTAATGATGACAATAAATTGAATCTAATCTAATTTGCATATCAGTTAACATCATATCTCTTTGGTTTTTCATTTATATTATATCATTTCATTTTATTCCTGGAATCATATGTTTTTATTATTAGACTGTAATACTCAAGGGAGTCACATACTCCTCTCTTCAGATGCACTGTTGAAGTTTCTAAATCCCACCCCTCCATCTACCACATCTACCACTGCTGCCTCCACCTCAGCAGCACAACCAACCAGTAATGCAGCAGCATCAAGCGTCTTCCTGTTGCCCCCACCTTTAATATCTTGTTTTGTGCAGTGCCTTATTTATATTGTATTTTTAATTTATTTTATGCAACTTGTTGACACGTTTTATTTTGTGTTTAGTTAGATCTTATACTTAAGGCTATTTATGAATGTATGTAAAAATGATTGTATTTCATATATTCATTTTATTTTTTGTATTCATTTATTTATTCATAATTTTTTTATCTTGTTAACTATTCTGATTGTGAATTTGCTTTCTTTAAGTAAAAAAAAAGGTCAAAGATAAAGCTTTTCGGTTTCTTGTGAGTATATACACTACACTGCCGATGCAAGGGGGGCGCCACCTAAAATCCTGCCTAGGGCTCCAGATTGGTTAGGGCCGGGCCTGTTGGCACCAACATTCTTCCTAGAACTGGGAAAAAAACAAAAAAACAAACAAAGTCACACATTGAATTTGAGTAACGGTAATTTGATGTTAATCTTTTCTTGCAGCAATGCATCGATGCAGGGATGCCTATGAGTTGCACTTAAAAAACAGTGATGCAATGTAACAGCAGCATCAAAAGCATAATGTTCTGTTTGTGTCTTTACATTTACATTTACATTTAGGTCATTTAGCAGACGCTTTTGTCCAAAGCGACTTACAATAAGTACATTTGTCAAAAGAAGGAAACAAGGAAACCACAACGAATCATTGCCGATAAAGTAAGAGCTAAAAATAGAACAAGTGTTAGGTCCTCATCTGAGTAAACTAGTAGTTCAAGAGCAACAGTGCTATGATCAGAGTGCTATAGGTAAGGGTATTTTTTTTGGGGGGGGGGGGGAGTTAGTGGGTCATGCTAGTCGAGGTGAAGTCTGAACAGGTGTGAGTCTTGAGCCTTTTTCGGAAAATGGCAAATGACTCAGCTGTCCTGACATTAGTCGGGAGTTCGTTCCACCACTGAGGCGCCAGAACAGAGAAGAGTCTGGACTTTGCTGAGCGACATTTGTTTGATTTCAGCGATGGTGGTACCAGCCGGCCAGCTGAAGTAGAGGAGTGAAGTGCTCGCTTCGGGGCATGAGGTTTGACCAGTGTTTGAAGGTAGATGGGTGCCGTTCCATTGATGGCCCTGAAGGCCAGTGTCATCGTCTTGAATTGGATGCGTGCTGCAACAGGGAGCCAGTGGAGGTCACGGAGGAGGGGGGTCACATGGGAGAATTTGGGTAGATTGAAGATAAGGCGTGCTGCAGCGTTCTGGATACGCTGCAATGGTTTAATCGCAGAGGCCGGGAGTCCGGCCAGGAGAGAGTTGCAGTAGTCAAGGCGGGAGATGACCAGTGCTTGGACCAAGAGTTGCGTTGCATCCTTTGTGAGGAAGGTCCGAATCCTGCGGATGTTGTAGAGGGCAAATCTGCAGGATCGGGCCACAGCAGTGATGTTGGGGGTGCAGGATAGTTGGTCATCGAGGATTACACCCAGGTTCCTCGCAGTTGACGACGGCAATACTGTGATGCCCTCGACAGTGACCGACAGGTCCATGCGAGGGCAGTCTTTCCCTGGGATGAAGTGGAGTTCGGTTTTATTCAGGTTAAGCTTGAGGTGATGTGCAGTTGTCCAGACAGAGATGTCAGCCAGACAGTCCGAGATGCGAGTTGCAATGTGAGTGTCAGAGGACGGGGGAAAAGAGAGGAACAGCTGGGTGTCATCTGCGTAGCAATGGTAGGAGAATCCATGCGATGTGATAACAGAACCTAGTGATCTGGTGTATAGTGAGAACAGAAGCGGTCCTAATACTGAGCCTTGAGGGACACCCGTGTCCAGAGAACAGGGTTTGGACATAGAGCCATTCCATGTGACCTGAAAGGTGCGATTTGTCAGGTATGATGTAAACCAGGCGAGAGCAGAGTCAGTTATGCCAAGTTCAGCCAGAGTGGAGAGGAGGATTTGGTGATTGACTGTGTCGAATGCAGCAGATAGGTCGAGGAGAACGAGAACGGAGGAGTGGGACGAGGCTCTGGCGTCTCGCAGGGACTCGGTCACTGTGAGGAGGGCCGTCTCAGTGGAGTGAGCAGTCCTGAATCCTGATTGATTAGGGTCTAGGAGGTTGTTCAGCGAGAGATAGGATGACAGTCGGTTGTAGGCGGCACGTTCCAAGGTTTTAGAGAGGAATGAAAGAAGAGATACAGGTCTGTAGCTTTGGATGTCAGTAGCGTCTAGGGTGGGTTTTTTACGGTAGCTGTCTTAAAATCCGCTGGAATGACACCTGAGGTGAGGGAGGAGTTGATCAGGGTGGTGAGGAATGGCAAGATGTCGTGTGAGATGTCTTGGAGAAGAGAGGAGGGGATCGGGTCGAGGGAGCAGGTGGTGGCACGGTTAGATGTAACAAGTGCGTGAACATCTTCAGAGGTGAGGGGGGTAAAGCTGGTAAGACCATCCGAGTTGAGGGTTGGGGGAGATGTCTTTAGTCTTTAGTTAAAGCTTATTTATCTTGAAACTCTCTTTCCTAACTACTAACTATCTAACACTGTAAGTCTAAATAATTTGGTGATTGATCTGAACTCTCACCAGCAGTGTCTTTCTTGTAGTAAATCAGGCCACCAACAAAAAACACCAGACCCAGCAGCAGCCCGGATGTTCCAACAGCGATTTTGTTCCTCTGTGACTCAGATGTCGGGTCTGCAAAGACATTTATCACAAACACTACGTTAGATTTTCATATTATACATTAATAAGTAGGGGTGTGACGATACACTCCACTCACGAGACGAGACGAGACACGATATTGGGTTCACGAGAACGAGACGAGACGAGATTTTAAGAAAACTACAATGACAAAATATATGACTGGACTAACAGACTTTAATTTAACAGAGTTGCACATGCATTTTGAAATATTTTATTATAACTCTTAACATGCATGATGTAAGCATGATCTTTTAATAAACTTCTTCTTTCACAAATTTAAACTAAAACTAACATTTATAAAAGTTAAAATAAAATAAATAAAATCAAATATTTATTTTTCCCAAGTGTAAATATGTGCAAAACCAAATCAAAGTTCTACTTTGTCAATACAGGGTGCAAATAGTGCAAACGGAGCCTGACCAAGTATGTCATGAACAACATGCTGCAACTACAGCATCTTCAGCATCTCTGACATCACAGCTGTCAAGTGTATCAATGCTTCGGGAGTTTTGTCTTATCTCTGGGCTGGTGATGCTGCTATGGCAGCTTGATGCTCAAGGTAACGAGCCAGCATATCCAACGTGCCCGTGATTAACTTGTGTGACGGCAATTGTAGCCGTTTCTGCTTGGGCATTTTCACCGCGGTAGCCGCTGAACTACGGTATATGAAAAAAAGCAGTCACACGTCTCACCCGCCCGAGTAAACGAGCGACGTGGGGAACACCGAGGCCAGCTTGGGTTGCAAGATTTATAGTGTGCGCAAAACAGTTGTGCGACTTCAATCCCGCGTCGCGCACGGCCACGTTCATATCACGTGCATTGTCGGTAACAATAAGCGATGCCGTGGTTGGGTTTTTTAAGCTCCCAGTCAGTAACAGCTGTCTGTAAAACCTCAGCTATGTATAGCTCACAAATCTCGCGAGACGGATTTTTAACGCGACGAGAAATATCGTCGACTTTAATCTCGCGTGATGTCGACTTTAATCTCGTCGACTTTAAACCCCTATTAATAAGTAATTAAAAGTTAAATTTATATTGATAGCAACAGAAGGCCAAGGTCCAAGAACACCTCCTGTCCCTCTCTTACCCCAGTCATAAAGCTTGGGCTCCTTCAGGCTGGCATGCTCCACCATGCATGTGATTTTCTCTCCAGTTGTGGGCGTAAATTCCAGAAAGGAGTGCAACTGGTAGAGCCAATTCCCATTGGGCAGTTCCTCAGTGGACGTCACATCAGATGTCGCCCTCTTTCCGTTTCTCAGCCAAGTCACTCGGATTGGTTTGGGATAAAAGCCGTATACACCACAGACGAGCATGTGTGGATGTCTGCTGTCTGCTGCTTCAACTGACCTCAGCCTTACGGAGGGCTCCACTTGGGGAAAGAACAAAAACAAAACTGGCATGAAATAATATAACTTTAACTTATTATTATATATTATGTACCAATAATGCTGAAAGTTTTGGTGATACTTTTGGTAATAGCCCACAAATTACAGTGTAAATATTTTGTTCCAATGAAAAACTTGCTCCCTAAAGCCTGTCCAAGCCTCCGAGGAAGGAGCAGCAGTGGTGGACAGTAACGGAGTAAATTTAATTAAGTACTGTACTTAAGTACATATCCAGAGGATTTGTACTTTACTTGAGTATTAGATTTCTTTGGACCTTATTACTCTTACTTGAATACATTTCCAAGACAAATCCTTTTACTTTTACTCAAGTTAATTTCTAGAAAGGCTGAAAAGTACTTGTTACTTTCAGGTCTGGTCTTTTTTTAAGTACTATTGGACACAAGCTGTGTTTGTCAAAGAAGGAAACCTATCACTGTGCAGGCTCTCCACTGGGATCTACGTAAAAGCGGTATACGTAATCCCTCCCCATAAGGATACATGGGGAGACAGTTTGTTGTGCTCCTGTATTGTCCTTCCTGTAAAGACAAGTGACCTCAACATTGAGTTATTGAAAGCAGAGATGTAGTTTTTTGTAAAACAGTGATTCTCAACCAGTGGTGTAGGGACAACATTGGTCTTTGAGGGGGTTCCAGTTCCCAATGATAGAGAGTTAGTTGGACGGTGCAGGTTCATTTGGTTACAATTTCAATGATTGTGAATAAACATCTGCATCTGCAACATCTGCTGTAGTCCTGTGATCCCATCCATCCATTTTCTACCGCTTATCCTGTATTTAGGGTCACGGGGGGGCTGGAGCCGATCCCAGCTGTCATTGGGCAAAGGCAGGGTACACCCTGGACAGGACGCCAGTCTATCACAGGGCCAACATGTAGAGAGAGACAACCATTCACACTCACGGGCAATTTAGAGTCACCAATTAACCTATCCCCATCCTGCATGTCTTTGGGCTGTGGGAGGATGCAAACTACACACAGAAGGAACCCGGGCCGACCCGGGAATCGAACCCAGGACCCTCTTGCTGTGAGGCGAGAGTGCTACCCACTACACCACCGTGCAGGTGATCCCATTCACTTTATTTGAAATTTACTCTTACTTTTACTTAAAGTACATTTAAAAGCATGTACTTTTGTACCTTTAAAAGCAAGTACTTTTTTACTCTTACTCAAGTACCATGTTGACTGAGCTACTTTTACTTGTAACAGAGTAAACTTTGACCAGTAGTATTTGTACTCTTACTCAAGTACTGGGTTCGAGTACTCTATCCATCTGTGGGGAGCAGCGATGAGGAGGAGAGAGACTGACTTTCTCTCCAGAGCCACCCTCTCTGCAGTTGTAGAGAGGGAGGTCTGAAGAATGGCACTTAATGGCGGTGGTTGATGGTTGAATTGCAATGTAACCTCTCTGTAGCATCCTGTCCAGCCAGGTAGGGAGAGACGCATCATGTAATTGGTTGTTAGCGCCAAGGCAACTGGTTCAGCTGGGAGTTAGAAAGTGCCTGCCTGTCTCACCCCCCTAGCAGGGGGGGGCCCTGGCAAAAGGGCTGAGGAGCACCAAATCCAAGCACTTAGTATCCATCGATCCAGTGTTGGACGTGGAGGATGGGGAGTAAAGGCTCCTGTCGGGGCCAGGTAGGTCAATAGGTCTGAGTGACCACTATCTGTCAGAGCTCTGTCTATCCATCACCACTATCTGTCAGAGCTGGGAGGAACGTTGAAGAACTGCCAACAAGTGGGGGATAAAAGTCTTCCTGGTTGTGCTGGCCTGGAGGGCCCCAGTCCCCCCATACTTCTGGCCATGGGTGGGTCAGCTCTGTCACCTTCCCGGCTGACGCAGTGTTAAACTTGCCATGAAGCGCAATCTTGGATCGCTGCAATAGCAAGATGAAATCAGTAGAGCTCACATTTGAAACATCCTGTGTGTCAGGTGTAATGCTGGGAATGAATTTCCGGAAGGCCATGTCAAATGTATACCCTAAATTAGCAGACCGATAAGGGTGCTGATGCTGCCTCGGGCTGGGGGTGCTGCTCCTGGTCCTACAGGAGATCGCTGTTCCAACTGGGTGGCACCTTAATATACAACTTGCTTACTTCACACATTATTGCATACACAGGCATGCAGTAATTATATTGTTGTAAGTAATTAAGTATTTTATTGATACCTCCCATATACAAAATATTTACACTGTAATTAGCAGTCTTACCTGAGTTTCAAGACACAAACTCACCTGGTTTTGAAAGGGCATCAAATACGAATGATGTGAGGGATTTGCATTTCTCTTTATTCTTTTCTGTATGTTTCATTATGTGAGCGTTTTTGTTGAGGTCATCTGCAATCCATTTGGATTTCTCTGTGTAGCCGATATATTTCCCCAAAGTGCTGTTGAATTGAATCAGAAGCACCTTATTGAAGTACACTTGTTCCACATAAACAACGTCATCAAAGGAAGTAAACCGGCAGCGGATCAAACCATGAAGAAAAAGAGCATCTGTAACATAAAGACAACAAGTATTAGATCATTTAGAAAGTTGCATTTTTCTTGTTTGTGGCCTATTCTCACATTCTCCAATAATATGTAGCAGCTTTTGTATGTATATTGTGGTAGTTGCTTGGCTCTGTCTATCTTGTCAAAATGTTGTTATGACCAGCAACACAAATAAACAATAACAGCTTCTATTTTGATATTACTACTTACCTGCTCTTGAAAATAACAGGATCAGAATTGGCAGTGAAAAAAAGTGAATACGCATGGTGACACATCAGAGAAAATATATTTAAAAAGAGAGTTGATTTCACTCGAGGAAGTGAAAACACAAGGAAGTGAAACAGAGTGCTGAACAGTTATAGTAGGCGTGGCATAAAGTGTGCATGACGGCATTTATCCTTCCGGTTACAAGAAGATCTAAAGCACTCAAGTACTCTGACACTTCCACTCATACACCTATATTTTATCCAATGTCATGTAAATGATTGAAGTAATTAATCATTTGATATAAATTACTTGATGGATTTGTGAAGAAATATAACTTCAATTAAAGCAGCTGAAGTCACCTTTAGTTACTTGCAGAATATATGAATCACACAACACAGTCAAAAATGGAACCTAAATCAAAAGTATCAGGAGTAGTTGTTAAGAAGACACCAGTAAGCGTCACAAATGATTCATGTATGTATATACAGTGCAGTTTATATTGTTTTACAGAGGTGGAAGATGTTCAGATAATGCCCTGGACCTGGACAGGACGCCAGTCCATCACAGGGCCGACATTTAGAGACAAACAACCATTACAGGTAAAAGTCCTGCATACAAAATGTTACATTGTCACCAAAGCAATCCCATAAATGTAATGGAGTAAAAAGTACAATATTTCCCTTTGAAATGTAGTACCTCAAGGTTGCTATTAAAATAGGACATGAAAATGATGACAGTCATGTCTGCTGGAGATATTATATATGCAGTTCATCATCATGCTTTGTGTTTCATTACTGTAGAAAAATAAATATTGCTCTCATCACACAGTACTGAAAAGTTAATGTAAAGTTAGTCTTTAATTGAAACCTCAATATAATGTATATCAAAGTTGCAGATGACAGTGAGCCAACAGACAGCATGTGTTTGAATCAATGACACTTTAATAACATAGGAGGCAAACAATATATTTGAATGAATTACACAGAAACAATAAAAAATGTTTCATTCAGATGGTAAGGCCCTTTCACATTCAGTGTGTAAACCCTAAACCTTCCTTGAATTTCAATAATGTCAGTTATACAATATCTGCCTATTTAAAGTTTACTGTTACCGCAAGCTACTGCTCATTCCAGACCAAGTGAGGCTGTAGCAGCAAAATCCCCAAATGCACTTGAGTTGTTGAGTGTTTATTGCTTATGAATTCACCATTTCTATTGTAAGAGAAAGATTGCTATTTTAAGAAAAGTATAAAAAAAATCATGTGCATCATCATCATCATCATGTTCTCTCTTAACAGAGAGGTCCATAGCGTCTTTTAACCATTAAAACGGTCCCAACCACGACTCCCAACGAGCCCAAAGTCAGAGCAGCTCCACAGTAAACATCTGGCCATAGACTGCGATGACTAAAGTCAGGTTCTGTGGATGAACATGAGAAAACATCCATCATGCAGACGCAAAAAATGTTATTTACAACAACAAATCATTGTAGTATTTTCATTTTTAAGTGGCTTCACAGGAAAAAACGAATTACCCCATATCGTTGTTTTAGGTATTTTTAGGGCTAAGTGCTCCACAGTGCAGCTGTAAATGTCCCCCTCCCTCGGTGTGAATGTCAGGGTAGAGAACTGGTGAAAGGTTTGATCATCATTGGGATAATATCGACTGACTGACATGCCCTCCGCCACCGGAAGACCATTTCTGGTCCAGGTGACTTTGATCTCTGGTGGGTAGAAATGATTCACGAAGCAGATGAGGGAGTTTTCAACCCCCAACTGAATTTCTTCTGAAGGGTAGAGGATGCTCTCAGGAGGGTCTTCAGTGGGTCAAAAAGACAATTTAAAACCATCAACAGCATGTTATCAATCACATCAATGCAGAGAGATATGCTGACGTTGACTTACCCGTTTCTTCTGGAGGATTTTTCAACTCTGCTTTGCAGTATGCATTAATCGCTGCACACGCGTCTTTATTTTTCTTAGCATTTTTTATCGCATAAACCTGATCAACTATTTGACTTGGGTCATCCACAAGAAATCTGGGTATACTGTTAACAACAACGTCTCTGTTGAAATCGACGTAGAGAAGCTCTTCTCCATCAACCTCAGACTGAATTTCTGTTGTCCCATTGTCGAAGCAGCCCATAATTAAGATCATTTCATGGGGAACTAAAAACAATAGAAATGGAAATAGAAAGACAATGTATTAGTAAAAACCTATCGTGACAAAAAGCTACAAGCAAGTGGCCGTCGGATGTTACCTGAACAATACATACAAATTCATTCTTACTTTGTGAAAAGGCACAGAAGCTGTTGATCAGCAGGAGGCTGAGAGCAGAGACCTTCGCGTGTGAGCTGCAGATCTTCATCGTTGGAGACTTTCAGTCTCAACAAATACATGTAGCCGATCTCTTTTACCTATCTGTGCCACACAATGACATGACAACGTAATATGCATAACAAAGTCAAGGAAGTTGGTGAGTCATCACACTTCCGCATCGATGTATCCGCAAGTTAGTTGATGGGAACGAAGCAGAAGTCCAATCTGTTTAGCGGGAGAGATTCTCTGAATTGGGCAGTGGCTATGAAATGACCTGCAAGCCGTGCAGATATTTAATTTTGAATTAGAGAAAAATCTGATAAGAAAAAAAACAAAAGATTTGTGGTGCAAATATATGTGGGGTCACGAACCCAAGGTTACTTAAGGTTGTATTGTTTTCTCAAAGAATATCTGCTGCTATAAAGCTGTTTGGGGTTGATTTACTAATGTCTTTCGATACATAGAGGTGATCGGCATCTCATTTATTTTACACAAACTATGTTTTTTACTGGAAATCACTTTGGCAGGGTTTCTTTTCTGATTTCCCCAGTTCCCCCACCTGCAGCCCAATGTCCCATGTTGGGCTGCAGGTGGCGCTGGAGGTCCATATATGAGAGCAGGAGGCAGACCCCGCCTGTTGGTGGTTCTCTGGAGCTTGTTGCTAACTGCAAACACATGAAGGTCACAAGACTTTTGGGTTGTTCAAAAACAGAAGTGAAACGTGAAACGAATAATTAAAGCAGTCCAGGTGCAGAGGGGGTGGGGCGTTTTAAACCAGAGGGAACAATACAACATTTGAGTGGTATCAATTGTTTATTGTTAATACACAAGTTTCCTTAGTTTGAACTAAATTCAACTTTGTAGTTTTGATTTCCAGAACCATTTGAGAACTTTAGAAACATGGCTTCTGATTTAAACTACTGTGATTTAAAATCAGAGCCCCATAGTAGCCTATGTAACAGTAGCTGTTCTGCGTTGTGTCTATGTAGTGAGGCACACACAGGAGTTGAGTCGTGGAGGATTTATTTGCCTTTTTTTGATAGAAACAAAAAGAAAAGGGCGTCACACAGTCCACAGTACATAGGATTTCTCTCCACTACAGAATAAAGAAAGAAATAATGCACACTCATATTAATGACACAGCGGCACACAAGATGTTCACACAGACACGCAGCAGAGTTTTTGCCCCGTGCGCAAACAAACGAGACCAGGAAACCCCGTAATTGCCGCTAGCATTAAGCTAATTCACACACTATTTAACATATAAAAGTCCGGTTTTTACAACAATTTAACAAACAGAAAGTTCGGGAATTTAACCCACATGCTTAACAGCACGTCACAAGGCAGTGTGCATTCTTATAAAATACTTTAAGAGCGACAACCAAAACGTTTATAAAAAAAATAAAGGGAGAGAGACATAAACATGACTTACCAGCTCCGAGCGTCAGTGCTCACTGAAGCTGGTCACACAGGTGCGACGCCAAATCACCCCCCAGGGAAACAAAAAGGTATGGAACGGAAAATAATAGAGTGGAACCTATTTACAATAAGAGACACTTTTGGGGAAGTTCACAACAGAAAATGATGTGAATAAATGACAAAAAATAAAATAAAATAAAATAAAATAAAATTTAGCTCGGCTACACCTATGTTATAAAGTAAGTCATAGTTTAAATAAAACCACAAAATACAAGACACCAAAAAACAATACACAATAACTAATATAATGTTTAAATTAATTTAATGGGAATGCTGGAAAAACCCAGGGAATGGCTTAAACTATAACATTTTTTGGAAACACTGATACTAACACTGTAATGCCGGCTTAAATGTGCATGAAGTAGAAGTAGGAATATATATTTTTTAATATGACACTTTTATGCATTTAGTTTTATTTTTGACAACATTCTGTTTGCTTAGCATAATGTAACTTTTGTTAAGGAAAACAAATCAATTAACATCAATTAAAAACTGTAAGAACTTTCCATTATTTGTCTGGCAGGGGGCGCTGCAGGACCGCAGATGTTAGCGGTGCTGCGTGTGGAAGAAGCCGCCTGTTGGTGCTGTTCTGGGGGCATGTGGCTCAGAGGAATGGGGCCGTCTTCCTCCCAGACCAGTCGATGAAAAAAACCGACCGTGCAGCACAAGGGCCGAGGGATGCACAGCGGCACAGAGGAAACACGGCTTTACAGGCGCACAACGAGGAATGCTGATGCCGCTAAACATGGAGCTTCGCCCCCTTTGCGGAATAAGCCGAGTTCACGCTGATGTGGCCGGTCACTGAGTTTGTAAAAGCAGAAGAATTGGCCTCGTTTTTGTTTGTTTTTTTAACCGTTGACATCTGCAATGATGCGGGCTGTGGACCAGAGACGAGCCGCGGCGATTGTACTCTGCTTTTTGGGATACCTCGCCTCCGGGGCTGTCGCCAAAACACTACCGGAGGCCACAGCCACGGAAGGTAAAGTGCTTTAAACGTGTTCCCCCCCGAAAACAAGCTCGTTGGCCGGCTGTGTGGTGGCCGGCGGTGCCGCTAGCCGGCTCGGATGCTGATACGACCTAAACTTAGCTAGCATTAGCAACTTAGCCGCGACAGAGAGCGAGCACGAAAACTTAGAAAGCAATGTTTGTTATCGAGCCTGGTTTTAACGTCCCTGGTGACACGTTTAAAACACTAAAACAACGACGTGGTGTAGTCTCACTCGTGTTCAACACTGTGAGCAGGAGTGACTCAAACACGTCCTCGTCGTGCAGAATCACGCAGCGGTGGAGGAGCACAGCTGCTGTGATTTGTCGGGTTCAGCCTTTCGGAGATCACTTTCTCTGTCGGTGTCTCTCTGGGAACGACTTTACTGCGTACCTTCTCGTCGGGAGCACCTGCAGTGTTTAACCACATGTTGTGGTGTTATGTTGCTCTTTGTTGCCGTTTCTGTGCGTTGCTTTTCTTGAACCAGATGGTTCAAGTCAGTGACTGCAACCACCCAACCTGTTCATGTGTCAAACGGCAAGCACGAGCAAGCTCTAACTTGGCCTTTGTGTTAGAGCTGCCACTAATTAACATTTGATTGATTTAATCAATGAATAATTTGTAAAATAGTGGAACGATTTCCCAGAGTCCAAGTTCACATATTCATCGCGTATTTTGTCCAACTAACAACCCTAAACCTAAAACCCAAAGCTAGTAGAAATCACAAACCTTCTCTGGATGTAGATTTTTTTTTAGTTTGAGGATTTAATGACTTTATTATTACCCCAACATTATATGGACTCATCTATTCAAAGTATTTCATAATGAAAACAGTCAGCACCACTACGTGTTACATACACCAAGCTATCCTGGTGTTATGAGACAAAAACACAAATAGAAGACTGAAGAAAATATGGAATAAATGGTAAAAAAAATGGCCTCATTTATATAGTGCTTTTCTCCAAATCGCTTTACAGGAATGACTGATATTCACCCATTCACTCACACATTCACACACCGACGGCAGAGTCAACCACGCAGGGCGACAGCCAGCTCGTCAGGAGCAATTGGGGTGAGGTGTGTTGCTCAGGGACACCAGGCACTCAGCTAGGAGGAGCCGGGGAGTGTAATATAAAGGATTTAATACAAAAGTGTGTATCTGATGGAATGAAAAAAGCTGTTAAATTAAGTTTCTAGTGTGTGCAGATAGCAGAGTATTCCAGTCCAGAGAGTATCCTGTCACTGACAGCAGCAGCCATATGCAACGTTTGAAAGCCAGCATGAATCACAATAATCTGTCGGCATCTTATTCAGTCCCGGACTTCAAAGCTTCTCTGTCATAGTAACTACCGAAGTGGAGCCACATCTGTTTTAGCCGTCACTTTTATCTTTCACTTGCTTGCATATGCACGTGTTTACTGGCGGGCCTATCTTTTGTTTCTCTCTCTACAACTGTGTTTACTTTACAGTACAAGTATGAAAGTAAACATACATAGTAATGCAGTAAATTAACACTGATTGTTCTCAAATTGTCGAGTTATTTTCTGATTTTTAAGACAAATATTTAAGATCAGTTCAGGCGTTTTTGAAGTTGTTCTCCTTAAACGCTTGTTATCGGGTATCTTCTTGATCATGAACATTTGGCTAAATTCACAACAAGGTACAAGGCTCTCAGTTAAAGAACAAGTTAAAGTCTGTCCTAGCCTCTCTCTGTTTTCCCTTTCCTTCACACTCTCTTGCTCTTGGTTTTCACTTTGCCTCAGATTGACCTTCAGTTGTCCCGGGAGAGGTTATGTTCAGGTCGATACTGAGGACTTCTCCTGGTCTGTCCAGCAGACAACATGGATGAGTGGAGCCAGACAGACAAATCTACTCGCAGATATAGATCTCACTCACATTACTGCTGCCCATAATAGGGATGGCATTGCATCTCTAGCAGGCAAAACGCTCTGTGAAGCTGGACAAGGGCTGCAAGGACGTAAAGCAATCCAATCATATTATCACCAGCTAGCCAAGCTTGTTTTTAATCACAAGATGCTGGTGTGAGTGCTAACAGCAGATGCACTCTGGGTAAGATACATCGGGCCATTTAGGGAGGAGGTCAACAGCCTCCTGAGACTAAGAGCAGAACCAGCAATGGCGTATAGGACAGTTTGTAGATAGAATTATTTACTGTAGTATGCGAAGAGAGTCCATTCGCTTACCAGCCAGAGACATGATAATGTAACCTAATTGCTGTCTCCTGATTAGTTAATGGGATCGACTGTCGCGATCTAATCTCACTTTTAATCCAGATGAGGGAAAATAGCAGGCTGGACAGCTATTGATAGTCCTTTTCTTTATTTATAATGGCAGAGCTTTAGTTCAACAGCCGGGAGTGTGTGTCTGTTTATTTTTCTGTTTCCACGTTTTTTTTTAAACTTTGTCCCTGTTGATGATTCATACTTAATTGCATTGGCCTTTTGTGTATGCCTCATTTTATTCCTAAAAGGCATTTTTCTTTTTTGCAAGATCACCACACTGTGAATCAGATTTTTGTTATTTATCTGAACCGTTCGCAAATCTGTGGTTGAACAGGATATTAGGTCGAGAATCACAAACAACAGTCTGGAAGTTAAACTGACATGTGTTGGTGTAGTTTTTACATACTTGAATCCTTAAACTGCATTGCTAAAATATTACTTTGTTATCTAAACACATTTCCAGCGATCACCCACTCTTGTCACATGATTTGTCTCCTCTAATATGGAACCATGTGCTCCTGCTTGTGAGAAAGTTTGCTGTTACCATCTTCTCACACTCCTTTACATATGACTGTGGTTTGGATTTTATAATTTCTAACCAAACCAACTTTTTTTTTTAAACATTTACTCTAGTTGGGTGCCATTAAATAATTGCAAAACAAGAGTGGCTATGGAGATGAAGTAATTTAAGATCTCTTTTGAGGCCATCAATCCTCATGTTTCATCATTTTAACATATTCAGTTGAAACTTGAGCAACATTTAAGTCACATAATAACACTCTGCATTTTGCTTATGTTTATTTAGTCAAGCTTATGCGTTATACTGGATGTTGTGGACAAGAAGGCTTTCGCCTCAGCCTCGTGCACAGACAGCATCTGCTTCCCCCTCCTCTGTTTGGAAGAACACCAAACCCCCTCACACGCCCCGTGGATGCCAGCCGTACCATGCATTTCCAGTTTATAACACCTCACTTTTATGGTGCAGAAATGCTTGGCCTCCCTGTAACTTCTGAACGTGCATTAAAAGAAGCTGCAGCAGGCTGAAAAACATACACAAACTCATTGTGTCTTCCCAGTTTTCTCCTCTCGGTTAATCTCGTTCTACTTGCATTCACACACACTCAGCCTCCCTGCTGCTTTGGCTGCCACTGGCTGGGATAATTGGTTTGAGATCACAGTATTGGTGAGGCGAACGTCTCTTTGATGCCTTCATCGTCCATATGCTACTTGACACGCTCGGATAAGGAGTGAATACAGTGAGGGGCAGTTATCTAGGTGCTGGTTTAGCTGCAGAATCAAGGTTTTCTGTCATTCTTCAGACCGAACATCATCTTCTCTCCTGTGTGTCAGAGCAGAGAGGAGAGCTTGTTTAACAATGAGGTCACCACAGTAGTAATTCATTGGATGAGGATTGGGAGGGGGACTGTTGCATTTGTCAATCGGGAGTCTCCCAGGGGAGTTCTTTTTAAAGTGAGCACAGCTGGTACCCCTAATAACGTATCAGTGGGAGTGGGACAGGAAGTGAGGTCATGATCCCTCCCAACACAAACACACCCAATCTTAAAGCAATGGGGGCTTTCCATCAGACGTTTGTGTTTTCTGATCCTCTAGCTGTGACGGTGCAAATGTAATAATTGGGATGAATGAAGGGAAGCTTCAGAAAGCAGCCACAGAGCAGATCGTGACACCAGACCTTTCAGGGTAATGTTGCTTGTGGTTTGAAATTGACACGTTGCTCTGCCAAACCTCCTAACGTCCACCCATGCAGAGTATCATTTGGTGCAGCGCTCTGCTTTTAGGTGGAGCCTTCTGCACTCAGGCTGAACTCTCACCAGATTTGTCGGAGTGGTTCCTTGTTGACCGCAGGATCCCTGTGTGGGGGAGGGGGATCAGTCTAGCCAGGGGTATGTATAGTGTTAGCGTGTGTGTCACGGAGGGTGGGGTTACAAGAAAGAGTTACGATGAAATTCAGTTGTAGTGAGTATGGGGGAGGTGGAAATGTTTAGGTGAAGGGAGAAGGAGGGAGAAATCCTTCCAGCCTTAATTGAAAGTTCACCACGGGTCAACCAGCAGCCAATGATCAAACAGGGTTTCAGTTGTCATAGAGACAGAAAGAGATTGTGGGTTTGTGTCTATGTTAAATTATAGTGCTTTTTTGTTTTTGTCATACCTTTGGGATATAGCTGAAATCAACTTTTGTTTGTTTCAGCTTGTGATATAACAAACCTCATAGTGTTTGACCTGCCACTCTGTACAGGAGTAAACCGATGCCTGCTTTTCCTTGTTTGGTAGTGGTTCGAAAGTCATGTAATTCACTCAAGTACTGTACAATTTTAAGGTACTCTGAGGTATTCAGAGGTACTGCTAGGCAGATATTGTAGTTTTTTCTCCACTACATTGATACATTTAGTTACCTGTTACTTTGCATATTCATATTAATAATACACACTATAATCACTATATTAATGATAATGTATTCTATAGGTTAAAGGATTAGTCAGCGATTGTAATCCAGTGCACTTTTTGTTTACTTTTTTTTAGCTGTCCGTTCTGTGGGCTGAAAAAAACCTGGCGTTCATAGACAGCCCTGGTTCTGTAAGTGGCAAACAAACAGAGTGGCTCGGACCAAGCCACACAACTCTATTCCAAGTTAGTGGGAACGAGAGGGACAGCTACTCTGCAGGGGTATTTGTTTGGATGTTGAGTTTAAATATCAGAAATCTCTCCAGAATCACTGACTGCCTATTTAACATAAGACCATCTATTTCTATGGATAAGACTTTATTGATTCTCAGGGGGGGATTTCACAAGCGACCCATCAGTATATATAAGTAATTAAAATGTGCCCCACTGTATCAGCTATCTTATCTGCAACATTGAACATGCACATGAATACTCAATAATTGTAATCCAATTTTAATAACAATTACCACTGAAACAGTGGCCTCCATGTATCAGCACCTCCTGCGGTCATACTTAGTCACCACTGTTCTGTTGTCACGGTCTATGTAATGCCAGGTCACAAGCAGTATGGCATTAGCTTATAATTTTTTTACTTTTTCAAAACAAGATAGCCATGATTTTTAGCCTGTTTACTTTTTTTTCAGTGCTGCATCAAATTATTATTTCCATTACCTGATAATCACATTTTTAGAGACAGGATCTGAAGAATTAATGGACCAGTTTGCACAGTGTGACATGCAGTGAACTGTTATCCTCCAGTCTATTGGGTGCTTTTTAGAGTGAGTGCATAAATAAACTGGCAGTCTGTGGAAATTCTTGTATTCTTCCTCACCTTCACACAAGGTCTTTATATAAACAGTTGTTTGCCCCTCTGGTCCAGTGCTTCTTTGAGAGAGGGAAATGGTCCATTGTTTTAGACGGGAAGTTCCACTGGCAAGAGTCCAGGAAATGGTCAGACGGCCGCCTCTTTGTGATTGGCTGGGATGTGGAACGCTGTCTCTGTGGATTGAAGGAAAACGGCCTGGCACTGAAACAAACAAACCCAGTTAAAGACAGGGCTGTATTTTAGATGGCAGTAATTATAACACCACTGTGTTTTCTCAATGCATCACTCCCCTCTGCAGTCTCTCTCACACCAGCACAGACATGCGTATACACTCTCAGTAAACACTCTGTCTGTTCACAGAGGTGACTCTGAAGATTCACCTGAGTGACGCCAGCACTCACCAGCCTCTGGGAGCAGCCACCATACAGCTCTTTGCCAACCACACTCCGATAACCACGGAAACCTCGTCACCTGATGGCAACACCTACATGCACTTCCTCTACCGCCTTGGGACACCACTGGTCGTCACCGCAACCAAGCAGGGATACGTGCCAAACTCTGTGCCCTGGAGTCCTGCAAGATTACCTGGTAGGTGTGTGTGTGTGTGTGTAATATATTTGAGCACAAATGCAGGAGATATAGGGATATTATGAAATAACCACATTAAGAAAATTTGCACTTAACTCAATCTAAAATGAACCCAGAATAAAACCCAATAATGTAATAACTATAACTATATATATATATATATATATATATATATATATATCCTGAAAATGGAATAAATTCCCAATAATGTAATACGGTATGACATTATCAGTAAAAATGGTATTACAATATCAGTCCTTATATTGTCATAACATTATTGGTGAAGTTATTACATGATTGGGTTTTATCACATTTTCGATTGATAGTGCGAGTTTGTACCAGGTGTGACGGCTAATGATAAGTGGAGTGCTCCATTACTAATTTATTATAAAAGATGCCAAAACCCAGCGAGGGGGCTGCTAAAGCTTCCCTTTCACTAACACACACACACTTGCACACAGGGATGGCAGTAGAGTGGGTGTGTGTATGAGTGTGTTGCAGTGGGGAGGTGGACTCGGGGGGGGGGGGGGTGAGTTATTATGAGCCAACGGAACGGCAGCCAATTGGATTATCACGCTTACCAGCTCTGAACAATGGAGGAGTGAAAGGAAGGAAGGAAGAGGAAAGAAGTGCAGTTTGCTGGGTCAGACTTGTGTCCTGCTCACGGCAGGATGAAAGCAAGACTATTAAAAATGTATAAAGATGGTTTAATGACTTGTTTTGTCTGATAGTGATCAGACAAAGTGGCCAGGTAGATTGCTGCAGCTTGCTTCTTATCAGATTGTGGGTTTATTCTGTCTGTTAATGTGGTGTGTACACATTGTGGTATTCGTTTGTGTTCCAGTATTTTCCTCCATCAGCCTGGACCTCCTACCAGAAAGAGCTGCTACTCTGATGGTGTACGAAGATGTTGTGGAGATTGTTTCAGGCTTACAAGGTAAGGTGTGTGTGTGTGTGTGTGTGCGTGCGTGTACTTTTTTTTAGCTGACTGCGTTAAATTGTTTTTCGATCAAATCACACAATCTTCCTCTGCAGATAAAGTTGAGCTTCTCAAATATTAAGCAAACACTAGAGAGAATTAAACTTTAAAGCGCTCCGAAAAATTCCAACTGAGCCAACTTGACAGCTCCAGAACAATGCTAAAGGATAAAAGATCAAGAATTAATTTTCAATCTTACTTTTCACCCAGACTTTATGTTTACATAAGTATAACAGTTAATCACATGAATCACTGTGTTTTCTACACAGCCCCGTGTACTTACCAAGGTAAAAGAGAGAAGTGCCAAATAGAAACATGTAATTGTATTTTTATATTGTATACATAATTGAGTTGCTGACGATGCACCCTCTGCACGTTTTTGTGCTGAAAAGGTTTTTCATAAAATCTGATTTCTATCCATGTATTTGTGTTATTGACTTCAGATGTTCTTACCCATTTTCAATAACAAAAATGAACACTGATACATTTACACATTTGTTTTTGATAAAACCTGAAAGTGATTAGCCCGACTTATACGTTAAATGCCCTTCTGTTGAGTAAAAGTCCCCCCTCCTCCAGCCACACAGATCTAAATAATGAGTCTGTCTTTGTTAGTCAGCCTCTTTGTTAAGGTGTGTGTAATTATATTAGATAAGGCTTTCTCACTCAGGCAGAATCAATATAGCCTCTTTGTGTGCTTGGTCTTTTGTGTGACTGTGACCAACACAGGAGTAATTTAACATGTCAGCTGTGTTGTCTGACTAAAAAAAAGAAGTACAGACCCATAAATATACAGACGCCATTAACATGTAAACCTCGTGACTACACACTGTCCACAGCACGTGCCTGAGTGGAGTGGAGTTTCTGCCCGCTGTCCGACAGTTTGTCACAATGTTGTGAACTTGCACTCAAGGGAGTGATAAACGTTGGCATGAGGCACGAGGAAAGAGAATAAAAGAGGAGAGGGAGGAGGAGGAGGAGGAGGAGGATGATACAGTATGTGCTGGAAAGTGGAGTTGTGGGTGGAGCAGTTTGAGAGAATAGGGGAGAAAGGGGGATGGGCAGAGCAGTGTCCAACAGAAGGAGGAACAGATGAGGTGAGAGGAAAGTGGAGGGAAAAAGACGAGAGTTGAGGAAGGGAACAGGAAAAGAGCAGAAACGGGGTCATTTCCTTTCCCAAAAACAGACCCACAGAAGGGGAAATAACATTCACACCTGAATGCCAAGAACACGCCTTAGACAGAAACATGAAGGTTTAATATACACACATTTCAGAGGCAAAATTCATGTGGAGTACAACTCGAAACAGCGTGAACACTCGTATACAGCTGGTTGTGTGTGTCTCACTGCTCAGGAATGTGCACTCACTACAGTTGGACCACAATGACATCACCTTGCTGAGTCCAGCTCCATGCAGTTTTAACCATTTATTTCTATGCACGTATACTTTGTTAATGGCAGGCAGAGGCTGGATGGGGAGAAATGAAAAAGGCAACTATTAATTGCACAAACAAATATCCCAAAGAAGCATCACGCTAGAGGAAAAAGACGAGCAAGACATTATCTCGACTGTATTGATCCAGAGTTTCCTCCATTAAGCCTAATGAGATGGCCTTGTAAAACATCTTGAAACAACATCGGTGTGCAAGATGGGCTGTTGCTGCTGCTCCCTCCTTTCTTGTCAGATTTCTTCATTCAATTCAATTCAGAAACTGAAGTTGAAAAACAAATGTGTTTAATTCTTCTCTGTTTCATGCAGAACAACAACAATTTGTTTATCTCAACCGCCATTCGTGACAGAACAACATCACACACAGCCTACTTCTTCAATCATAAAATCCAAATAAGAGACACTGAAGGATAAGTCGAGCAGAAATAAGGGTATTACAATAAGGTTGTCATAAGAAATGGTTGGTTTACAATAAGAAATGACCAGCAGTCTCATACTTGATACAAGATATCTGGTCTTACCATTTGTTGTTAATTAAGAGACAATATTGATAGATATTTAAAAGGAAATTGCATGATGTAAAATACCAAACAATGTTAAATAACCATGTATCCTATATAGCTCCATCAACTTCAGAAGTGAGGGCAACATGCCAGAAAAAACAATAAAAAGCAAATTGAAATGGGTGTGAAACTGTTCTCTGACGCCTCTGCTGTCACTCCTCAAGGGTTAAGGCAGCAGCCCAGTGTTCATTTCCAGCGCAGAGCTCTGAGTCTTCCCTCCAACACATCTTACGCCAACCTAACTGCTCTGCTCACCGTGGCCAGCTCCCCCTCATCCATCCAGCACTTTCCCCACCTGCAGATCCTTAGCGGCAACGGCACAGGTGAGGCTTGAACTCAGAACTCGCAGATGGTAAAAGACTCGACTGTAGAAATGGGGCTAAGGGAAGTCGGGCCTAGATGACAGGAGAAAGCTGTGGAGAGGGGATGGGTGAAGAGAAGAAGCAGCGGTACATCACAGAGACTCAACCCTGGAGAGGCCTCTCTGTCTGACCTCCTGAAAGACAATAACCCCTGTGTGCTCTCCGTCCAACACAAGCCTGCATGCTTTCAGGGGGTCTTATCCATGTCTTGATGTGTGTGTGTTGTATGAATTTGTATGTCCATTTGCTTGAATAACCCTGAAAAGCTTCTCTTCCCCACAGCACGTACCTTCTCCCTCAGGGCATCACAGGCGTGCTTTGTGACACTTTCCACCCTCTCAGCTTTTTCACTCTCCAGCCTGTTTCCTTCTTTCCTGTCTTTCCTTTGTTTTCTTTCCTGTCTGTCTTTTCCCTAACAACTCTCCTTTATCTGTGCTTTTCATGTTGCCCAGCCCCCTCTGATGTCTGTTCCTTTCTCTGCTCCCCCCTCCTGTGCACCTTACTCCTACTCCCTTTTTAGTGCCTTTTTCTGTCTTACACTCTCCTCCTTCTCTCACAGGGACCGACAAGAGGTTCGAGTTGACTCCTGTAGTGGCCATCTCTGTTCACTTGTTGGCCAGCGACGGCGTGGAGCTGCAGGTGAATGAGCCAGTCACAGTCTCGGTCCCCCTGCCAGCTGACAGTGGCCTGAAGGAAAATGATCACATCCCTGCTTGGAGATTTGACCCGCGCTTGGGTATGTACTGAGTAAAACACAAGTTTTTCTGACTTTGTAAGCATAAACTTTTCCCATCCAAACATCTGTGTTTCTTCCACTAAGGGCTCTCTGAAAAACAGCCCTTTCTAAATTGCAGTGTTGTAAACATTCACTTCTGTGTAAATGAGGCCTTCTTGGAGCATTAATACCGACCGTGTGCATATTCCACACAGTGCAGCAAGGTCACAGCGTGTTGTAGCTGCGTGTCTGCGTGATGAATGAATTTATTCATGAGGTCATAAAAATGACCAACATGCAGCACCACATTAATCTGCAAATCAAAACCCAAACAGTTCCACACATCACAAGATTGGTGGATGTATAATCTGCCGGAGCTCAGTTAAATCTGGAACTCTGGTAAACAAAGAGCTCTGTGGTGCTGGCTCCTTTCGGCAGAGACCCTTCCAGCCTGTCTGGACCCAGTGGTTTATTTCAGTAATCTTAAATCTGTGTTGTCAGACGTCCCGCACTGTGACACACCCAGTTGTTCTCGAAACGGGTTGAGCTGAAAGACGGGATTAGATCATCAGTTGAGTCAGACATGTCTGCACAACAAAACATCCTCCTCGTGTACATTAGCATCACATTTCCAGATCAACTGTACATTATTTTTGTGCTGTGTCAGCATCCATTAAAATGAATTTGTTCCAGCCTATTTGACAAAGAACTGAAACATTTGGTTGATTCATTGCATAGTGGTGTTACAGAATAATCTGGTACAAATTTGATAATCATTTAATTATTTTTAAAACCTGCATATTCTGGCCACTTGGAGGCAGCAGAAACAAGCTGTGAACTGATATATAGTATACCTTTTGAAGTTGATATGGCAACCTTGTTGACAAACAGTTGAATGCTTACACATCCAGCAGACACAGCAATATTAGCATTCGTTAGGAGTCGTGTTTGTGTCCAATATTCACTCCCCTTTTAGCTAGTTTTTTGGTCTCCACCAATTCCAGAGGGAACTATTTTGACTTCTTTAGTTGCTCAATGCTTTACTGTGTTCACCAGCTACTTGCAAACTTTGTCTGTATGTTGCTTGGTGCTGACCAGGTAATGTGCAGTGGGTTCATCTGAATTTTTCTCCCGCTCAGACAATGACACCATGAGAGCAGTGAGAGTGAACCAAATAGTAAAGTTGCTGGCCCGAAAACCAAAACAATGAGCTGAAATTAAATTGATCTGGCTCCAGCTTCTCATATGTGATTATGTAGTTATATCTACTCTCCTGTGGCTAAAAACGAAATGCCTCCAGGATTAGCATCTATCGGTTTGATATAACAAGCAATTTGAAAGCAATCTTTTTTTTGGTGACAGGTTTTCTCAACATGTTCTTGTCAACTAGAAAACAAAGCTGTAAGAAGCAGTTGCAGTCCGCTCTACATATCCATGTCTTCTACATGAAACATGTTTTAATCCTAACTGCATGTGTGTTGAGACTAAATCTAAAACTACCCTGAAAATATGAAGCAAGGACCATTGTATCGGGCCAACAGATCTGCACTATCTTTGCTCTTGTGATGGTTTTAAGGATCTTAAGACTCAGTTTAAAGTGCCCTTCGTATCAACACCCGGAGCTTATAAAAAGGGCTTTGATAAAAGCTGAGAGAACACACGCACATTCATACTTGTAGCCAACGCAGAGCCTGTAGCCGGATGTATTTCCACAACAGAAGTCATCTCTGGAGCCCTCACTGGGCAAGATCTCGTGTTCCTTAGCAACCTTCCAAATAAGTAACACAACAGAAAGGCCCTGGTCCTGATTGAGTTTTTCACTGTGAAATGTGTGTGCGATTATGTGTTTATGTGTTAAACTGAGGAAGGAAATCCGAGAAAAAGAAAGTTTTGAAATCCGTCTGGTGCCTTTTTGGAGGAATATGCCAGGCTGCTAAAAGCTCCCTCATAATGAAGCCCAGTCTTGTTTACCAAGTGCACACGGATGACATACACTCACAAAAACCTGTTCGCCTGGTATAACTGACAACTCCTAATATATTGGTATACGTTAACAGAGTCTGGGGCAAAATTATGTCATGTTACAACAGATCAAATTCCCCCGTTTGTGTGTCATTCGTAAACAGACGCACCTTCCTCCCAACAGGAGTTTGATGATGCAAATGGGCTTCCTCAGATGAACCGACGGTTACCGTCACACAAAAAGAAAAGAGCCAGCTGTGTTGACTTTGTATGAATGGACGAGAAGCAGAAGTAATATAAAGGCTTTTATTGACATGATAAATGTCAGCATTGTGTCTATGCAGTTGCCAGTGCAGTGTGTTGTTTTGAAGCGTGGGAACAGAACCGACTCATTAAACGTTGATATGAAACGGGTCAGACACAGAGAGAGGATTCCCCATTGGAAACAATCAGACAGAGAGTGTGTGTGTGTGTGTGTGTGTGTGTGTGTGTGTGTGTGTGTGTGTGTGTGTGTGTGTGTGTGTGTGTGTGTGTGTGTGTGTGTGTGTGTGTGTGTGTGTGTGTGTGTGTGTGTGTGTGTGTGTGTGTGTGTGTGTGTGTGTGTGTGTGTGTGTGTGGGGTGCTGAGTCACACAGCTTCTCTTGTTTCTACTGGCTTTTTCCCCTCATCTCTCCTTCCATTCCTCCTGTTTGTCCGCTCTTGTTTCCTCTCCTTGTTATGCCCCCCCCCCCCCAGTCTTTTTATACATTTGTCCCTCCTCATTGCCTATCTTCTCCTTCCCTTCTTGTTTTGTTTCCTCCCTCCTGAAGATGGATGCAAATTCCTGGCCACTTGAACTTGTGTTACTGTGAATAAACACAGAAACAAAGTGGCTCTCACCATCTTAGCCCTGAGACCCAACGAAGGGGAAGTGTGAAGGGACAACAGATTTACTGTGAGCCTATCAATCAGTGACTCTTGCTTTGTTGCGTTTTTTTGGGTACTGGCACTGCTGGAGCTGCTATTGTGCTCCTATTCATAGGCCCTTAGTGACATTTGACTGAGCATGCTGCCTCCATGTGGGAGAGTTAAGTACTGCCAAAACACACTCACTTCTCATGACTGAGCAATCTGTGTTTTGTAAAATGTAATTCCATTTCTGCTCAGTAAACCTTAGCATGTATTAAAAAGTCTTAAATTATTATTAAAAAGTCTTAGCTATGTAAGTTATACAAAAATGTTTTACGTGATTGCTGTTTGAAGGGAGACATTCTGCATCAAAAGTAGGATTGTTTCAACATTTCTTTTTGGGGTTTCTGTTAGCACCATCCGCCCTGTAGCAAACACTGATCTCATAACGAGCAAATGTCGGCATCATGCAAGTGCTGAACATTTTATTTTAATTATTGGCCACATTGTTTCTAATGGTTTTCCATCATTAATGAAACTGGTATGAAATTGCATTCTATTGTGGAATTCAAGTTGTACTTGAACCCTGCTGTCACTGTTACTTCGGTCACAGTAACAAATTCTTCTTCTTCTTAAATGTAAATAACTTGAATGCAGCTTTGTCTAAACAACTGTGTGTGTGTGCGTGTGCGTGTGTGTGTGTGCGCGTGTGTGTGTGTGCAGGTGCTTGGATAAAGAGCAGCTGGGGTCACGTGCAGCGGGAGGGCAACCAGCTCAGTCTGACCTACATCGCTCCTCAGTTGGGATATTGGGTGGCTGCCATGTCCCCACTACACTCAGGTGAGAAACTGCTTTAACACAGATTAAAACACATATTTTGTCACGTGTGCTCACATACAGTATTTACAAAGATGTAGAGTATATATGGTCGGGATAGACAGTAGAGGCATGAAGTGGGGCCAGTGGGGCCCAGCCTTGCTTCCACCACAGCCATCTTCAAACGCGACCTTCATTTTGATCTCAACTCCACCTGTAAAGTTTCGTGAATGCATCTTATATGGTTGTGATGCTAGCACAGTGACAGAATCTGTCCACAGACTGAACTCTAATCACCTGGCTCACACAAAGACTCACCAGGTGAAAACGGCAGCAGCATTGCTGTTTTTTTGTTGTTGATCTAACAGTTGACAGAGGGCCAAACCTGTTTCATTAAAGACAAAATCTTCATGACCTCTGTCTGACCAACAGGCCCAGTGTTTGCGAAGGACATCAGCACATACCACACTGTGTTCCTGTTGGCTATACTGGGAGGCATGGCTCTCATCCTGCTCTGCCTGCTCTGCCTCCTTATGTACTACTGCAGGTGTGTGAAACACTTTCCACAGCCACATGTCCCATCTCAAAGACTGTCAGAAGTTGCCAGGTGTGTCTCTAAAATGAGGAAACCAAGGTGACATTTTGACAATGTCAGGAATATTCAATAATTACTCTGACAAATCTGAAGCTTCTAAGTCTAAATCTACTTTAATTAGGATGTATGTAACATTAACATAATGACCTGTTAAAGAGTTCTTCTGCTTGTGGCTCATCCTCTTCTCCAATTTTCATTTCCATTCTTCAGTTATGATATCAGTACCAAATAAATCAAAATTCACACAGAAAGTTGTTCATGTTCATAGCAGGTCATGTGCCATAAGCTGTCTTGATTGCAGCAGAAGATGTGTGGTAACTTTAAATGATTGGTTAATTTAATGTAAACAAAGCAGGCTGGTAAAGTATTCAAGTGTCGGTGCTCTTATTTAAGTGCCTGTTTATATCTGATCATCATCTGAATCACAATCACTGTTGTGTCTCTGTGTTGGACAGGCGTCGTTGTTTGAAGCCGCGAGGGTCTCACCGCAAGCTCACAATGTCCTCTGGTCTGGACGGCAGTAAGAGGGACCAAGCCACCTCCATGTCCCACCTGGATCTTATCAGCAATGAGGTTTGTCTGAGTCCCAGAGAGAGGTTCAATCACTGATTTAACCTGCAATGTCTTAGGGATTATCAGAGGAAGTCATCATGAATCAGACATCATTTTCTCACGATGCTCTCTTTGTCTGTGATACATTAGTTTGTTAGATTGGACATTTTCCTTATTTTGTGTATCCTTATCTTACTTTACATTGACTATATTTTAAAAGTTTCTTGCACTTAAATATTTTGATGTCTTTAGGTGCAGCTGGAACTTGTCTCTACAGCGACAGAGCCCGACATGACAACTCCAATGCTGAAGCCTTCCTCATATGAGCACCAGGACAATCATCGTCAACACAGCCTAATCCATCACAGCAAACACAGCCGCTCCTCCCTCGGCAACAACAGCCACCACGGCTCCTCTCTCGGCAATCTGACGCCTCGCAGCAAAGACTACCGGCAGTCTGTAGAGACGTTCCAATTAAAGGCTGCCCTTTCATGCGGAACAGATAGAGGCTACCGTCAATCATATACCTCCGTCTGCTCATCCAACAACCCGATTTCAGATGCACTGTCATCAGCCAATCACGGCCAGGTGTCGGCTAACCACCTGAGCAGTGCCGGGATTGTTGATTGCATCTCCCCTTCCTCTCCTCCCCACTCCCCCAGTAGAGGGGAGGGATGCGAGTGCAGAGCTCCTGACTACCTTCTGTCCCGCTCTGTGGACCACCTGGAGCGTCCTAGTCCCCCGTTGCTCTCCCGGCCGGGCCAGTTACTATGCTGTGGCTCTGTGGACCTGTTGAGTGGAGGAGAAGGCTACCCGAGGGTGCGACCTACACTGGTGATCCCAGCACACTACATGCGCCTGCCAGGGGAGCACCCTCTGTCTGGTCAGGCCCTCCTGCTGCAGACTGACCAGCAGAGTGACTTGGAGACCATCCAGGCTGAGCTCAATGCCTCGCATTCCCAGCAGCCCCTGGGGCAATCACCCACTGACTGCGCCCCATGTACAACCAAGCAGGGTGACGGAGAACGGCGCGGCCTGTCAGAGTCTATGTCGATCCCAGCAGCGCTTGGTGAAACGGGTCTCATGGAAATAAACAGTGAGGACACCTTGTTGGCTGAAAAGACTTTAATGGAGCTCAGAGGAGGAAAGCCTCTGCCTCACCCACGTGCCTGGTTTGTTTCACTTGATGGACGCTCCAATGCTCATATTCGCCACTCCTACATCGATCTCCAGCGGGCGGGGTGCCACACGCCAAGTGGAGGAGGTCAGCAAGGTAATGGCAGTGTCCGGAGGCGTGGCAACTGCAACGATGCCAGTCTGGACTCTGGTGTGGACCTGAACGAGCCGAGAGTGGGCCGCAGGGGAAGATTCGGAGGGCGGGAGGAAAGGGAGACTAACAAATCAAAGGACACAGCACCTGCCATGGCCTACACCCAGCTGGTGTATGTGGATGATCTGGACGCGGGAGGCAGCGAGGAGGAGGTGCCCAAATGCAGCCCACAGGACAGTAAAACAGGATCCATCCTGTCAGACAAAGCAGAGGGTCAGACAGGGGATCAGGGGGATGTGGAGGGAGCCTCAATTCCCTCTTCATCTCCTGCTTCTCCTCCTCCCCTACCAACGCCAGAGGGAGAGACGTTCAGGACTGATCAAGCACTGCTGTCAGTGTCTCCTGATGACGATGCAGCACATGAGGATGGAGAGGAGAAGAAGAGTCCCTGGCAGAGGAGAGAGGAGCGCCCCCTGCTGTCTTTCAACATGAAATGATCCATAGATGTCCACTTCAAGGATAGGTTCACACTTATCCCAATAAAATACTCACATGTTTAGCATACATTGAAAGCATTTTAATTGCTGTAATTGTTCCTCCTATACATATTGGTCCTTTTTAAACTAATAAATCCACAGTCCTCTCGTTATGTGCCAAAATTCAGGCGTGGAGACATTAGCAGTCAGACAGATAGTGAGGGTTTCCCAAAATAGCAGTCTTTTTTTAATGAGGATTGAGGATTTTTTAATCCCAATAGGAAATTGCAGCCTTCCAGCAACATTCATAAAAACACAAGGTAAATAAGTAGATGGGTAACGTCTCGCCACACAGATGTTATACTTTATATTTTTAGTTTCAATGTGACCTCCACGTCCTGATATTATTATCTCTGATTTCCATCATGAATTAAAAGGACATAAATCTGCTTAACTCCTGAATTTGTTGGAGAATGAGCACATTTTGTGGAACTTTGATCTTTTTTGTCCCCCACATTTAATATTAAAATCACGTAAAATCGGATAATATCGTATTGCTAGTGTAAACAGGTGGAACACTTACAGCAACTAAAACTGTGAACCTATCCTTTAACCATGTCTCCCCCTCGCTGCCCAGACTATAACGTGAAGGATACAACCGTTTAAATAAAAGCCTATTCTTTTTCTTAATAGAGCACTGAGACAACATGTCAGCACTGGGATTCCTTCTAGTCCAGAGCATGAAGGGTCTGATCCTTCATGAACACCGGCGTCCCCTTAAAGAAATCACCACTGTTGTACTCCACTTTGTCATCCTCACGGCACTCTACAAAAACACTCAATCAGGAATGAAGTACACATTACCTGAGGGAGACTGTTGTTGGAGGCAAGAGATTTGAATATTTTATGCACAACAAATATATACTTTTTTTTTTTTATATATATATAAATAGCCTTGTGAGCATAAAGGAACTGTTCAGGAAACGGATGATGGGTGGTTCTCACAGATGTAAGACTATGGGATCCTTTTTTTCTTGAGCCATATTGGCCTCAGTCCACTGACTGTAAAGAACACACTATGATTCTTTAAAGTGAGATCATAACCCTAATTTTCAATATTGTGGAGCATCTGTGCAAAACAGCAAGGATTCTACTCGTTCTGCAGTCTGTTGGGAGATCAAGTCTTTCAGCGTGTTTCTGCACAAGAATCGAGCCTGACACTACCATGTAACTCCTGTACATTGAACGGTTTAGGTATGCTGCTGGACTGGAATCTAGCCCACCAGAAGGCTGTATGGGGGTTTACATGATCTACAGAGGAGATGAAGAGTTTGGACTGAAGAACTGAAACCACTATCCGCGCTGCATCAGATAATGTGATGTACCACTATGCTGGTGGGTAAGGATGTAATACCACTGCAAAACTAGTTCACCCAAATAATTGTGAGGTGTAATATGAAGGGTTTTGCAATTGTTGAACCACTGACTGGCATATTTTTTGCTCTGAAGGCTATGCATCACTTTTTATACGGCTGCTTGCCTTTTTTTGTAATTTTAATCACTATGATTTTAATTGCCAACATGAAGTATTTTACCCCAAAAATAGGCTATTTTTTATTTCTTCAAATATGTTAAGGGCTTTTTTCTTCTTCACCCACCTTATTGTTAGTGATACAAAACACACAACTGCATATGTTTTTACCTGAAACAAAACTATTTTTGCATGCTGTGTTTCACCTTTTATTTTTCACCATTTCCTAATGTTCCAAGTGCCTTTGAACAACCTGACTCTACATTGAATTTGTGGAACAGATTACCTTATTTATTTCTCACCTTCTTTTGCCTTCAGCTTTTCTCCTCTACCTCAGCCCTCCCTTTCTCTCCCACTTGTGAAAGAAAGCATGCAGTAAACTATCCTCGGCACTAGCATTTTACAAGCTACGCTGCAGACATCTCAGAAAATGTCTACCAGCTGCTGCAATCATAGAATCCTCTCCGGTAATCAGCAAGGCACCAATCTGTTTTAGAGGAACAGGAAAGGATTTGCAGAAGTTTTCAGTGTAGCACGGGATAGATAAAGCTAAGTGTGTGTGATTGTATGAGGAGCTAAACTGCGGGTAATTTCAGTACATTCTCTTATATTTGTGTTTGTCGAGGGTGAGTGTCGTTCGTCTCGGATGCGTTTGTGTGTGCCAGGGTCGTGGTGGTAGTGTTCATCTGTGATGCTTGCTGGCTGTGAGTTTGTGTTGTCACACCGTGTGTCCATGTGAGAGTGCTGACAAATAATCACTACAAACACTCGAGGTTTATATAGTCATGGCAATCATATTACAATGTGTATAGATCTTTCCTTTCCTTTTGGTCAAAATGGTGTGTGAGTTGGTGTTTTGAATGGCCTTTTCTCTTAGTATCCCACTGCAACATCCAGATCTAGGTTGGAGTTGCATTACAGCATCCTGAGTGTGTAACTTGGTTGCTTGCGTTATATTTGAAGCCTATTATTCTGAATAAACCGCCAAACTGGAATGATTTGTGTGTGTCTCCGTTTTGTTTAATTGACCAAATATGAAATAAATCATTTGCAGCTTGAGAGTTTTTATTTCCTCAGTTTTTCATGTATGACTAAGATTGTCTTCCTTTCAATTAATTTTGTTGACACAAAATAAATGTAACATGAATTAGATGCCTTCTTGAAGTATAAGTATAGTATAATAATTTAGGTTCCATTGGTTTGTCATTATTGTTAATGTAACCATGCATGAACACAAGAATATTGGTAATGCTATGGTGAGTGAAAAACATTTGCTTCATTGCTATTTTCCCATTCAACATCAAATCTATATCAAATATCTGATTTATTTTTAAAAAGTTTGAATTACCAGCTGTGCAAAGCAAGAAAGATAGTTTGCACCATTAAAATATATATATATATATATATACTGTATATATAAATAAAACACATCAAAGTTATATTATCTGATGTTATGATCCCATCTTGAAGATGTAGATTTAAGACCGATAATCTTTAAATTGTGAGCCCTCACATGGTGCATTATTGCGAAATAAAGCAGTGAATCATATTACCACAATTGGACACAGAAATATTTCTACGTTTAAATAGCAGTTTCGCTCTGTTTCTCCAGCTTTGGCCTCTAGGCGGTGCGGTTTCCTTCGGCAATTTCTTTGTTTTTCCATCTCTCGCCGTTGCCCGTGATCTCTATCATATACGGTGGCTGGCATTTTTTAATACATTTTTATGATGGCGGAGGACAGTGAATCCGCGGCCAGTCAGCAGAGCCTGGAGCTGGACGACCAGGACACCTGCGGGATAGACGGGGACAACGAGGAGGAGAATGAGCACATGCAAGGGTGAGGACGGCCTGTCCGGTCCGCTTGGGAAACGCAGTAGCGTTATTTCAGCCCGTTTGTGCGCCGCCTGTTTATGTGTGTGTGCTCGCTCGGGAATGGCTAGCGCCGTTAGCCAACGTTAGCCGACTCAAACACAGCCGGGCTGGTTGCTACAGGGCCGTCGGTCCAAGCTAGTAACCAGAGGAGACGTGCTGATTATAAACGCGTGTGGCGTTGTGATTTATGTCGGTGTAACCGTGTGTGTCCTCGGGTATCCATTTCCACTCTTAGTCAGCGTCCTGACTGAATGACATGATGACAGCCAGCCATTCGGACGAACCGTTATAGTTGGCTAACGTTCAGCTAGCTCGGCTGTCATTCGTTGCTATGGTAGCTAACGTTATCTTACTGCTGCTGTGGTTGTGTGACAAAGTCTGCCCCCCCTCTTTATTAAATGATGTGCTGTGCATTGGTGTCGATGTCTGCAGGAGTCCAGGGGGGGATTTGGGGGCCAAGCGGAAGAAGAAGAAGCAGAAGAGGAAGAAAGAGAAGCCAAGCTCGGGGGGAGCCAAGTCCGACTCAGCCTCAGACTCTCAGGAGATAAAGGTGCGAAGACAAAACCATCACCCACTAACCTAGAGGTGTCACTTGCCAATCTGAGGGTAGACAGGTTACTAGCAGTAGATGATGGTAGACAGGTTACTAGCAGTAGATGATGGTAGACAGGTTACTAGCAGTAGATCAGGGCAAACGCATAACACAAGCAACAACCCAACCCAGTTTTTTTGCCATCAGTGTGAATGGGTCAATAGGGCTTATCCAACCCTCTAGACATTAATCGTCTTTAAAACTACAGATACCATGGTAACCCTAATTAGAATAAGCTCGTGGCTTCTCTAGTAAAAGCAACCTTGCAATTATGAGAACATTTTATGTTTTTGCCCATGAACACATCATATTAGCCCATATCCCAGTTTTGAGAAATGCAAATACTTTCTGCTACCTGGAGCACTCCCATTAAAAAAAAAAAAAAAAAAAACTTGGATACTGACTCACATCTTATCCCAGGTCTTTTATCACTGTCTGTTATGTTCATGTGCTTCCTTCGCTGGGGTTATCAAAAATTTAAATTGCAAATCTGACAGTAGAGCAGTGCTTTTTAATTCTGCTGGTGAGGTGAAGAAAATCAAACATATAAACAAATCAAAGGTAAATGGATTGGTAAATGAACATCTAGTGCAGGAACATCTAGACAACCAGGCACCAGGGACAAAATCCGGCTACATTCATAGAATTAAAATTAGTATTCATACAATTATAGATTATGCCCAAAACTGTTAACATGTATCGCAACAACTTATCAGGATTAGCAAGAATAACCATGTTTCTCATAGTCCATGTAAACACCATATCCAGAGAATGACCCCACAATAAAAAACATAATAGCATTAACAGTGTTATACATCTCATGCACGTCTTCTTTTGCATCTTTATGGCTACATCTGAATCATGAAGGGCATTCAGACCGTATGTACAAACTGTGACATGCAGCGTGTCGAGTTACAAAAGCAGGGAAAGGTTTATTCATGTTGTCTTTGTACTTAACTCCTCACTGTCTTTGTTTTTATTTGTGCACATGTCCCCTCTCTTCATGTAGAACCCTGGGTTGCCCATTCAGAAGCTGCAGGACATCCAAAGAGCCATGGAGCTGCTCTCCTGCCAGGGTCCAGCAAAGAGCATCGATGAGGCAGCCAAGCACAAGTACCAGTTCTGGGACACCCAGCCTGTGCCGAAGCTAAGTAAGTACCTGCTTAACATTTATTTTAATTGTGCTGGAAAACAGTCAAAATAAAGCTTTTACTGAGGAAAAGCATGCATTTGATACGTCAGGAGCCCAAAACAATTGATTGATTATTAATAATCACGTTGGCTCAATTGGTTCAATTGATGAAATGGCTGAATTTGCTTCCCTCCCTGGAACAATATTACTTCAGCAGTCAGCAGAGGCTCCATTTATCATCGTTCTTGAACACTGCTTATGTCCACCAGTGCCATCTACTGGTTTTTATTTCCTCACAGTTTGCGCTGTTCAAAAGCATTGTACCAAAAACATGTGAGGTGTAGAGTTCAGTGAGGGGTCCAGGCATGCTCACTCGACATGCTTAGTGGTCTTACATTAAGCTGTTTCCAGGACAGCTATTGGCCGAAGAGTCAAGTCAGGGCAGGGCGGCTACAGCCATGGGCTTTCCCGTCAACTCGGGACTACCAGAAACCGATTTTATTATGACACTTATGTTTAGCTCAGGATTAGTGTTACCTGATCATCCTAAATTTACAGGTCCATTGGAAAATTGTTGATTTGAACATTTTTTTTAATATCTTTGTTGTATTTTTACAGATGAGGTGGTGACAAGTCATGGGCCGATAGAAGCAGACAAAGAAAACATTAGACAGGAGCCATATTCCTTACCTCAAGGCTTTATGTGGGACACACTGGATCTCAGCAATGCAGATGTAGTAAGTACAGTGTTTGATTCGGACACTAAGCATTTACTCGGCTGATTATTTTATTGGTTAACTGATTACTTGTTTGGTCTGGAAAAGGTCCTTGAGAGCACCAGGTGATTCCAAAATCCAGTCCAAAGTATAATTTTAATAGCAGACCAAATGGGGAATTTTCACAGTTAATAGTTGGCAATTGATTTTCTTTTGATCACCTTTTTTGATGAATTGACATTTGTAGAGATTATACACAAAACAAGTAGTTTGCTTTGTTTTTTTTCAGCTGAAGGAGTTGTACACATTGTTAAATGAGAACTATGTGGAGGATGATGACAACATGTTCAGATTTGATTATTCACCAAACTTTCTCAAATGGTAAGCTTTCAGTTCTGATGTTCTCCTTTATTTCTTTTCTTTAGTTTAATCAACATCTCGCCACATATGTATATAATGCATGTATTCACCTGTCTGCTCCTCCAATAAACATTTCCTCCCCCCTCAGGGCTTTGCGTCCACCTGGCTGGTTACCACAGTGGCATTGTGGAGTAAGAGTGTCCTCAAATAAGAAGCTTGTTGGCTTCATCAGTGCCATCCCTGCTGATATACGCATCTATGACACGTGAGCACTCATTTATTATCATATACATTTTGACCGAAGCATTGATACGAGTCATTATAAATCCTTTTACTGAAATGCACGTTTTTCTATCTTTCCACTGTTCCAGACTGAAGAAGATGGTTGAAATCAACTTCCTGTGTGTTCATAAGAAACTGCGTTCAAAGCGCGTTGCTCCAGTGCTAATCAGAGAGATCACACGGAGGGTAAACATAGAAGGAATATTTCAGGCAGTATACACAGCAGGAGTGGTGCTGCCTAAACCTGTGTCCACATGCAGGTATGCCAGGCAGGATTCATGTCATCGTGTCAGAAAGTAATTTAAAACTAGTACTCCTTAACTCTTTTTCTCTTTTTCTTTGTCGCTTGTTTTCTCTTGTCAGATATTGGCATCGTTCCTTGAACCCCAGAAAGCTTGTGGAAGTTAAATTCTCCCACCTGAGCAGAAACATGACCCTGCAAAGAACCATGAAACTCTACAGACTACCAGATGTAAACACTTAAACCTGTCAGTCCTGGATCTTTACCATTCTATTTATGGCAGGAACTTATTTAGACTTTGTGCTCTTGCTTCCTACAACCCATCTAGAGCACCAAGACTCCAGGTCTGCGGCCGATGGAGAGGCGCGACATCTGCCAGGTCACCGAACTGCTACAGAAATTCCTGAGACGTTTCCAGCTTGCACCTTCTATGGGAGAAGAGGAGGTGGCTCACTGGTTCTTGCCACAGGACAACATAATTGACACATTTGTAGTAGAGGTATCTGGAATCTGGAGTTTCTATCACACTTGCGTCCTGTTTATTTTTCTATGCGTTAACGAGTTGTCGTGCCTCTGTCTCCTCAGGGTGCCGGTGGTGTCCTGACAGATTTCACTAGTTTCTACACTCTGCCCTCGACTGTGATGCATCACCCTCTCCACAGGAGCCTGAAGGCTGCTTACTCTTTTTACAACGTCCATACACAAACCCCACTACTGGACTTAATGAATGATGCACTGATCCTGGCCAAGCTGGTAATTTTACACTCTATGTAGAGTTGTTGTAAACATGCCGCTACTGAATAACTAACCTGTTCGATAAATGAATCATCAACAGTTTATGGAGTTGTACTTTCTTGCTCCTGTGTGATTTATTGTGATTAATATTTTGTGGCTTCTTCTGTGCGTTTAACAGAAAGGTTTTGATGTGTTCAATGCCTTGGATCTCATGGAGAATAAGGTGTTCCTGGAGAAGCTCAAGTTTGGCATAGGAGATGGAAATCTGCAGTATTACCTCTACAACTGGAAATGTCCACCTATGGACCCTGATAAGGTCAGCAGCACGATTTGTCTGGTGTAGTAATAGTGAGAGCCGCTGCCGGACCCAGATTTATTTTGTACACATTGTTCATAGTTTAATTTCTGTCTTGAACATCTGTTTTGCATGAACCTTGTCACGCTATTGCAAGTTGCACAATCGAAATTTAGCGACTAGAATGCTGTAGTCAATGGGATGATTAGTAATACTGTGGAAAAGTGGGGTTAATTTAGCATTCCAGCCTGCAGATGTAAGAAAAAAGGTAGACTGTTTGAGGGGTAGTAATGCTAGCAGTATTGCAGAATGATTCCTTTTATTTTGGATGAGGCCACACCAGTTATTTGTCAATATTTTACTGAGTTTGTGTGCAGGCGTGCACCCGCTGGCTGACCCTTCTGTGGGGATTTACAGCTTTTCCTCATGTCAGCATGGGTTTTTTTCTAGGTTATCTCACTTCCTCCCACAGTCCGAAGACCTGCAGATTAGGTTTATTGATGACTCTAAATTGTCTGTAGTTGTAAATGTGAGCATGAATGGTTGTCTGTCTGTATGTGTCAGCCCTGTGTTAGCCTGGCGACCTGTCCAGGGCGTACCCTGCCTTTGCCCAATGCCATCCAGCCCCCCTGCGACCTTGAATAGGTTAAGTGGCTACAGATAATGGGTGGACGTTTGTGTGTAAAGTTGCAGTATATATTTAGACTGTGTGTGTAAGCCTGCCACTGGCTGCCTATTTCAGACGATATTCTGCTCCCCGTCTCGCTGTATCCTGGGCTCCTAACGAACAGCTGATTCCATCTGATTCCATCAGATGCACAAAATGTTAACCTTCTTTTTGTCAAAACTCATCTAAAAGCAGTTTTTCCTCTGTGTTTCAGGTTGGCCTCGTCCTTCAGTAGCAGGCCTCGTCAGGGCTGCTACACAAACACTGATCGAGAGGTCGTTAGCGACCTCTAGTTATTCCTTACCTGGACATACAGGTAGCCCAAGCTAGACAATGAGAACTACAACAGTAAAACCAACCTGGAGACTGGGATACGGTTCAAGAACATTCTCAGTTCCCCCGGAGATGAAAACTCTCAAATCATCAACATCCTGAATGTGAAGTCATGCTATGCCTGAGATACTCATACAGTACAACGCTCCTGACATGCACACTCACATTTAAACATACCAGTTTGACATAAAAGAGGATGCCTTGACATTGTGAGTTTTTGTTTAGTTCTTCTTCCTCAGCAGACACCACGTTACAAGAGACTGGCACGCCATTTAATTTCACAGACATCGATCTATGTAAATGATATTCAACAAGTAAACATGACTTTATTGTGTCCCCTCTGCAACGGCAGCATTAGTGTCTTAAAGGCATTTAAAGAGTTAACCCTTCTCATATCATTGTGGTCAGACGTTTCTATGCTGGCTGTTTTTTAGAAATGCTAAGAATGTGTTTCTGTGATAGCTGACGTATAAAAGAAAGACGTTTTTCCCTCAAGCATTTAGAAGAAAAACACAAATACTGTCAAATTACACATTAATCACACAAACAGGATATCGTCATGGAAGGACTCGTCCAACTGGTGCATTGACATACATGTTTTTTTTGTTTTTTTAATATATAGTTACCTGTACATTTAAAGCCAGATCATATTTATTCCTGTAGTGTGAGTTTGGGGTTTTGGGAGGGCTGATCCAAAGTATTTTCCTCATAGGTAGTGTAGATGTCACTGAGTTTCTTCAGACAATGTGGGTTTCAAGTGGTTTTTGATGAAGAATGTATTGCATCAACAAGCACAATTTTTGAGTTCCCTAACAAGCAAAAGGTCCTTTTTTTACAACAACAAACAAAAAAAGGGTAGAAACTGAACAACCCTGGTTTTAATGAAGGATGTGGGCTGTTTCATGTTATGAACTTGTTTCTAGAGAGTACATTTTAATAGAACATCTAAACCACATGTTGTTTTGGTCAGATTCACTGATGCGCTCCTGCAGTTTAGGGTTATCTGCATGCAAATGCAGTGTTCAGTTATAAAGGCTGGTAAATAAGACTTGACAGTGTCAGTGACAGTGAAAATTAGTATCAAAGGCTGGAAAACGACGACAAAAATACCAATCAAACTATAACCAGGGTTGATTTGATTTAGAGAAACTTTGACTTATTCCCTTCAGTAGCCTGTTGCAAAGCAGCTTATTGGCCAGAAGTAAAGTGCTTTCTCTTATTAGTACATACATAATTCATCAATTTCCTCACCTGCAGTAGGATATGAAACGTGTTCTTCATCAAACTCTCAGTCAAATAAAACAACAAGAAGTGAGCGTAACATTCAAAGTGTCTGGGGAATAATTAAACATGTATTCAGAGCACATTGGCTGAATAAACAAAAGCCTGTATCAGTAACTGCATCAATTTGAAATTTGAGCGTTTCCTATTTTTCCAGGTCCATTTTTATTGAATTTTTGATTTATTTTTTACAATGGTACTGTATTTGTGTGTCTGAAAAATATACTGTGGGTTATTTTTTAGTGTGTCGTGCAGCTAAATGAAAACAATTTTAACGGTTCTGATATTTATAATTGTACTATACAAAATGTCTTAAGACATAACTCCTGTTCTTCTTTTCTTTCCAGTATTTTCCCCAAATTGCCAGTTGAAAAGTCCACTCCAAAGCTGATGCTTTAGAGTATTTGGCGTTTACCTGTGCTCAACTGAGCGATGAAAATCTTTGACGAGAATCTGTTGTCAGGCCACTTGTTCTGTGGAGAGCTGCTGGTGTGCTCAAAGGTTGAAATGCTTTCAAATCGTCTTCTTGCTCTGAGTTTTTTTTACTTTTGTGTTTGATGCTCCTGTTCATGTGGCTCCGCATAACTTAAGAGGTAAAGGCTGCTGCCATTTATGTCGTTTCTTTTTATGTATGTAACGTAATTTTCTTCTTATCCCTTTATATATTATCAAGAACGGACAACGAATGGACAGTGAGTGCTTCAGGGCTGAAATAATAGATTTTCTTTTTTTACCATTGAAAGGTTACATTGACAAAGACGGGTGTTGCCGGTGTTGATTTAACACTGAAACTAGGTGATTGAGTCATCGTGTGCCTCATGGATATTGGTTGTGTCACAATGTGTTGCCTGCGGCTGTTTGAATGAACTTTGAGCATGTCAGTTTTGCTGCTGTGATGATTTATAGCATTGATGTTACTAGCCACGCCCTTTAGTGAGATCTCAACCTGAAGTACCTGCCTTATTTAAAAGATGTTTGTTTTTTTATTATTATTATTATTATTATTATTAAGATTTCGGGGTGGGGGTGTACTTTTGGAACAACATACAGCTTTCTCTAACTGAAGAACAATATTTTTATTCAAATCCATTGTAAGCTGTGAAAAAGCTGAAGAACTTGTACCAGCATCATTTAGACATGACCCCCCCATGCAAATAACAATCTGTTTCAACACGTCGGCTATACCAGCATGGATATTTGATTGAATAAACTCACTTTAAAAATGTACATGAGTGATGCACTTCTTTTTTTAACATGATGAGGGCAGAAATACAAAGTTAGAATTTTCTTTTGTGCATATTAGTTTCATCTATGATAATTATTTAAAGTATTTTAATTAATTGGGGTCTAAAATGTTTTTTAAATTGTCATATTTATCTTAAGACATGACAAACATATAGCAGTGGAGTAGGTTTAATTCAGGCACACAAAACCAAACATTTAAATGTCCTCTCCAATGAAGTGTTACTTACTTAAGTAAAAGTTAATTTAAAGGATCATTCCGGGGTCCTTACAAATTTTAACCAAGTTATACCAAGTCATGTAAACTGCAGGTCATCCTCCAAACTAAATACATATTGGGGGTTTTCCCCCTCCATGCAGCCACTGGTTTCAGTTCATTTCAATGGAACATGCCAAAAGAGACTTACTTGCTTAACAAAGTTTGTAGATGATATCTGGTTCTATTTAGTTATTTTTGACAGAATTTAATGATCTCTTACAATAAAACATGGTGACATAGTGTTAAATGTAGGGCTGCAAGTAACAATTATATTCATTATTTATTAATCTGCTAATTACTTTCTTGGTTGTTTGTCTATTATAGCAGCATGTCCTCACACTGGAGAAGCTGAAACCAGAGAATCTTTAGTTTCTATAGTTTCCTGTAATGAATTACTCATGGGGACGCCACCATATATTGGGGGGGGGGAGTGGGTCGGGTCGTGAACAGCTGGTCGGGAACGGCCGGTTATATTCAATTTCAGGTGTCGGTTCCAATCCTGGACGAATTAAAACAGGTGACAGTACGGCCCTCCGCTGCAACACTGCCGTTTAACCATCTGCAGACAGCGTTAAACGCCGGAGCTCTGGAGATGGGAGAAGATTGACTCACCCACTCATGTCACCCGGATCCTTTAACTGATCCGGGTGATATGAGTCTGTTGTCTCCATTCACCCGGGTCACTTGCTGCTAATGCCAGTCAAAATATACCAATTCAAACGATTGATTGAGTGACTCACATTTTAACATTAGTCCATCAGTTTACCCGAGCAAGCTAGGATATCTATAATCAGTGTGGCACTGACTCAAGTGACTCAAGTGACTCGGATCAGTTTGGTGATTTACAACCTCTACTCATAGACATAAAGGCTAAATGACTCACCCGCCTTAACCAACTTATGAAAATGTACAACATACAAGGTGTTCAACACAACAATTATCACATCCTGCTGTCATCAGTAGTTTGTCATTCTGTTGCAGTGATTAGCTTTTAGTTGTGAGGTGTTCTATATTTACAGAGCATATCCAGAAGATAAATGAGCCATGAGACATTACAGAACCCGCGTCTCCCCATTACTCTGGAAACGGGAGGTGTGACTAATAGGCGTGTAGCAAAATACCAAAGAGGAAGATACAGACATGATTGAAAAATGCAGACACATTTCCTCCATGCACCCATCCGTCCACTAATGAAAAGTAAAAACAGTTCAATAGTGACAAAGAAAGCTAAGTTGGATCCCTCTGATCAAAATCCAACAGAGAAAGGGGTAAAACTATTTCAAAAGTAAATGTACCTAAACATAGAGGTGCAGCGCAAATTTTTTTTAACTGCGGACCACCATCTGGTCTGTAGGACACTGTAGTTAGGGCCCTATGAAAGCCGTTTTAATTTTTTCCAGATTACGTATTATTTTTTTCCCAAATTACTTTTTTTCGTTTTATTTTTTCTAAATTCTGTGTTTTTAGAGCATTTTTTCCCATCAAATGGTGTCTAATCGTGGTTGATTAATCAAAATTAAGAAACGTACTGAAGAAACAGTCCAGTTCCCCCCACTTTCAACATCTATTTAGCAGACCGTCACAGTGAGAACACAAGCTGCGTTCAAGTGATCCTCTAAAGCTTAGACATAGCCAATTGGGAGAGAAATACAAGGATGAAAACGTGAAATCACGCAAAACTGTATTGCAAAATCGAAAATACCTCAAATCCAAATATATATGTATATACATATTATATGAATGCATATTTTTAATAATAATGATATTCCTAATCCTTAATTACTTACATACCTCAAGCAAGTTTCAAGTCCTCGAAAAATCCTTGCAAACAAGAATACAAACCCATGGCTGCCCGATACATTGCCAAAACTAAAAACTATGATATGCTAGGCCTAGGTTCATGTGAATGATTAGATATCTATACAAATATTCAAAAAATGATCTAATCGTGGAAACCGGTGGGCTAAACACTGGGGGAAAACAACAGGGCACAAACATAGGAGTCTCTTCATTCAGTCTATGACTTCACCTTTTTACTTTTCTTTGCAGGGTTAGCAATTATTTTTTTTACTTTGAGAGGTTGCAGAGTGCAGGAGGAGGCAGACTCTGTGACCGCCTCAGATTCACTCTCAAGTTTCCTTTTCTGACCCTTCTTCCCACCGTCCTCCTCCTCCTCCTCCCCGTCAACGAGGTCTTCAGGCGTAACTGCACGTGGTAGCCATGCAACATCCAGTGAAGGCACTCTGGGTTTAATGGCATCAACAGTGTCAGTGAACACCTCGTCGTCTTTGGAGGCACAATGTCTGAATCCCAGAGCGAGGACACTCTTCAGCCCCAGTGGCTCAGACATGCTCTGGCTCAGACGAGGCACCTGGCAGGCCGGCACGCCTCTCGTGGCACTCAGCGCCATCAGGTGATCCGTCATGTGTGTCGGCTTGGCAGACTTGCACACCAGCAGCAGTTTGAGCTCGTTCCTCTCCAGAGCTTTGGTGACCTCGTTGATGCCGATGGCCAGTTGTCTCCTAGCAGCCACGTCCGTCCAGCCATTTTTGGGAGAATCCTGCGGCTGCCCACCTGGGCTCACCTGGGGAACAGGTTCTGCTGTGGCAGCAGGTTTGTGGTCTCGCTTTTTCCTCCACGGACGAAACACTTTCACCTCCTTTTTCTCAAGACCAGTGGAAACCAGCTTGTCCTTCAGGGTCTTCAGGATGAAATGCATGTCTTCTTGGGGGAGTGGGCCCCATTTTGGACTGAATGGTGAAGTGAAGGAGGTCTTGACTGAAATGTATTTTTTGATTTCCTTCTTTTTAACTGGCTTTCCTACAGCTGCCATAACTCCCCTGGAATAAAGACGAGAAAACCTCAGTAAGGAGGAAGCAATTGCAGAAGTAGCATTACTTATCACATTAGAAACACACGGTTTGCAAATTGTTGAACAAATACGTTTACAGGAAATACTGACAGGCACATGATGGATAAAATGATAACAATAAATAAATAACGCATTTAAGATAGTATTAATACAAATGATCACTTTACTGAGCAAACTGAAGGCATTCGTATCAAGAATAATTTATATAATTGATTACTTAAAACATATTGTGTCATTGCTTTGAGTGTTATTATTGATTATTCGATGCAATGTGTGTTGCTGAGGGGGAGAAAACATAAATGATGCTTTTGATACATTTTACGGTTCGCTGGTAAATAAATGCGACTAACAAGAGTTCAATTACGTTACCTGATGTTAATGCGGCAGAAGCTCTTTTTGTAAAAATGATGATCCGTTCACAACATCAGTCCGACAACACGGGTGGACCACAGGGCGCTGCCATTTTGTTTGAATTTAAATAACTTTATTTAAAAAGGTTTTGTTTAAATGCCCACAGCGCCGCCCAGCGTCCAACGGGAAATGCGACATTCACGGCCCAACATGGGCTTCGGCTGCAGAAAGGTATTTTCTGCTGACAAAACGAATAAAAAAATGCGATTTGCATAATTCCCAGGTGACTCATTCTTACTAATTCATCACACATCGACGAACAAATATACTGATGGGATCTGTGTTGATTATGTAATAAAGTTGAGTTATTAGAGATTATAAAGTTAGCACCTTTGTTTTGTTGTTTGGTCCGGTGTCAGAGACAAGAGAATAACACTATGTACAGGCATATAGTACAAAATAAAGTAGGCCTATGTATTTTATACATAAATTAATTATAACTGCAGGTAAACCACAACAAGCCCACACACTTTCAACCCTCATCAGAGAAAAACACTGCACACAATCACAAGAAGCACCACAGCAAACAGTCATTCACATTTTGAATTCACATTTAGCACACGGGAATGGTTGATGCTGCAAACATCCAGTCCTGAAACGTGAAGCCAAAGCGGAAGTACCTTTAACTTGCCTTCTTTCCACTGACCACCAGGTGGCGACTCCTCTGATTGCAAAAAGAAATCCGAGTACATGGAAGTCTATGAGAAAAATGACTCACTTGATTTATTATCTCAGCAAACATTGTAACCGTGAGTTTATGGTGTAGTCTTCGATACAGCGTGATGTTCCTTTAGTAAATGATGGTCCCAATTACAGCAACATAGACCACAGATTTGACCCTGAAGCATTCACCCTTGGGTAGTTTATAACAAATATGCAGTATCAGTATTTATTGTTTTACTCTCTCTCCCTCTCTCGCTCTGTCCCGCCCTCGATGACACGCAGCCAATCAGCTCCTCAGCTGCTCCCTGCTCCCTCCTCTGCAGGCCGCTCCTTGGCCGGTTATTTTGCATCGATCAGCTGTGCTGCTGTAATCAGAGCCCTCCAGCCGACAGTAATACTTCCACCTCACCTCCCGGGCTGCGTCTGCGACCATGTCTCCTCAGGTAACACATAGACGGCTTTTCTCTGTATTTCAGGACACCGCGGATGCGTTGTCGCTAAAATGAATAACGGTTGTAGCGAAATGGTGTTGACGTCATCTACTGTGGTCTGTGGTGTCATCCATCTTGACAGTGTGGGATGAGTAAATGTAAGAAAAGCGATGCTCAGCATATTTATCCTCTGGTACGGTGCTCCTTCTGCAAAGTCAGACTAACCCATTGTAAACAGATTGCTATTGCGAAGAGACAAACAAGAAATAGTATTAGGCTATTATTTGGATTGATTTATTATTTATTTTAAAGAAAACTAAGAAGATGAACAAATATTCTGACTGGCTAATGCATTACCCATTTCGACTAATGCTAAGTGTTCAGAGGTTAATGTTTGTAGGATTCAAAATTATTTCATGGAGATCTAAATTCCCACACTGCGAGTTTCTGGGATTTCAGGTTTTTATGTTGATCCTGAAAAGGGTTTCATTCTGTCTATAATTATCTGCTCTGCTATGTCCCAGATCTTTTGTAAAGTAGATTATTCAAGTTGGCACAAACGGTCTTGAATAAAAGCCCATTGTTTCTCTCCAACTTGTGCAACAATAGGTCTCCCGGGCTCTGCACCGTGACTGGAATGCTGAGATTTCTTATTCAGTGATGTTTGTAACTGATTAATATGCACATTCCCACATCCTCTGATATCTGCTCCTGCTGCACCAAATACTTTAGACTGATTCATCTGTCAGACTCGGCAAAGAGCAGAATAGCTATTAGTGCTTACCATGTGCAAACATAATAGCTTAGTTATTAATGATGTATCAGAAATACATTGAGTGACTTCTTCACCTGCAGGCAGAGTTTGAGAAGATGGCAGAGGATGTGAAGAAGGTGAAGACGAGGCCTACGGACCAGGAGCTGCTGGACCTGTATGGCCTTTATAAGCAGACAATCGTTGGAGAGGTTAACACTGGTATGACTTTCTGCAGAAAAACAGAATCATTTCCACACAATTTCCCCTAAATTCTTAAACGTGTCCTCCTCTCTGTGTGCTACGCTTGTAGAAAGACCAGGAATGACTGATTTAAAAGGAAAAGCCAAGTGGGACGCCTGGAACTCCAGGAAAGGTAACAAGTCGATGTAGAAGATGCTAAAAAAAAACCCACAGCAACAATGTGATACTTTGTGTATTTAATCCATATATTTTGTATTTTTCACCCTCTTTCAGGAATGTCCAAGGATGATGCCATGTCAGCCTACATTACACTTGCCAAGGAAGTGATCAGCAAATATGGCATGTAAGACTTCTAATGAGCTAAAGGGCCAAACTGAATGCAATAACGACCGTCTACTAAAGCAATACTGAGGCAAAGCTGCTGTCTGGATAACAAGTAGCCTTCTGCTTTCAGAGGCCATAATTATGCAGGATAAAGTGTGATACAAAACTTGCTGTGATTTCTTTTAATGGTTTGTCTTGTTTTTTAACATATATTATTAATTGAACAACTTATGTGTCCTTTAAGGTTAGAAATATAAAATGTACTAACTACTATTTGGTTTATGCAGTTTATTCTTGTAATCCATATGTACACAGCAATATGCTACACATGCGTCTCAAACATGAAAATAAAACCTCTGCACGGTTTTTGTTTTGTTGTTATTTATCATGTAATGCAATTCAACCAGCAACACAAACTACATCATTCAAAGTAACCACACATTTGAATCAACATGTTCACAGAAAAACGGACATAACAACCTTAATAAAGGTACTGTTTTTGCAGGACTTATTTATTATTATTTTTTAACTAGAGGTACCTAATAAACTGGGAACTTACTATATTTTTGCTCAGAACCAGGACTGTAGATTGTACTCCCCATCATGTGAGTGCATTCTTCTTGACTGCCTGAAGTCTGAAGCAAACAGAGTCAGATCAAAGCGACTCTTACATTTCGAATTTGGTGCCTTCTTGACTGAGAAAAGGCAGACAGTGACTTTTTGGCACATGTGGATAGAAGATAACAACTCCCACAATGCACAGTTCCACAGGCCACTCCCACTATATTGCGGCTCATAGAGATAGCCACAAACATCCGATTCGAGCACAAGACCTTCGAAATCCCCTCCTTACAAATCAGTTTGAATATCTTCCGCCATTCTCGTTACTCCTCAGCCCTCTCCACAGCGCCTGTTAGCATAGCTTCCAAGCTCCAAGATGGCGGATGTTGCTTTTAGTTTCTGCAAGTGAGGTCACACTGATCTGAAATAGGTCTGTAGTCCCACCCCCTGTAGGTGGGTTGAAAACACGAGGAACTAAGGCCACGTTTACACGTTGCAGGATATTAAGAGAAACAAATATTTCCCCCCTCCGTTTTAAATACGCGGTAAATACGCCGGCTAGCGCCATTATAACTATCCCAAACCTATGGCGGCAGTGTAGGGAGAAGGATAAGAGCATGCAAGCCAATCAGAATCAACAACGAAAAATAACATGAGCGACTTCCTGTGACGCTTGAGAACCTAAAACCCTGTTTCTCCCAGTTGACACGACAACACATAACCGGCGTTATCAGAAATCTCCACTTTGGCCGAAGTTTTTAGAAATAATCGTTTTCTGTGATAAAACCAGCGTTTTTGTGTAAATGAGAGGTCAAACTGCGTGAAAATATGTGTGTTTTCCCTTCGTGTAAACGGCACCTTAGTGTTGTAGTCTCACCCCCTCTAACCAAAGCAGCCTCTGATGACGCAAAATGATCATATTTGCGTCATCGGAGGCTCTTTTTCAGAATAGAAATATGGAGATCTCCATCTCTGGGGAAAATGAGGGAATGATGCACGACCATTCAAAAATACTACCAGGTATGACAACAAAGAGCAATGCAAATGGGTGAAGTATCCCTTTAATTATTTTCATCATTATTACGTCATAATAATACATTTGCACTCTGTGATTTTGTATCAAGTTCCATTGCTTCTATTCTGGTCATTTAAGGTTAGTTGTTACACAGCAGCTGCTAAATCAATCCACCTGTCGTCTGCAGCAGCCAAACCCACCACCACCAGTGCGCCCATTCACTGACAGAATATAGGTCAAGTGAACTGTCGCCATGCGCATGCGCAGTGTCACCTTCAGCGCTAAGGTTCAGTGGGGTAAAGGTAGCGGAGGACAGCTGACAACAACAACACTGAGCTTCAAATGTGCATGGATGCAGCGAGCTGAAGACTCATCCTGAACGAGGTAAGCAGCAAACAGACGCACTGTCTTGGAAGCTAGTTTTCTAAGTCAGTTTTACCGTAATTACAAACTTAACTCTAACCGCAGACAAAGAGTAACATGAGCAAATACGGTAGCTAGCTTAACGCTACCGGGAACCTTTAGGGTCGTTTCAGTTACCTCATAGACGAGTTAAAACTCTGAAAAAACGACTGCTTTCCACAAGCAGCTTAGGAACGTGTGGCTCCTTTACTATTACGAAAAACAAACAAGCGTAACTAACTTTTTTTAGTCTTTTGGTCGTAAACGTTTGCAACACAACCGATCAGCATTAAGATCTACGTCATATTCCAAAATATAACTGTATGTGTTGTCCTTTCGGCTAACGCTAACTGCTAATGCTAATCAATCTGTGGTCGCAGTAAAATCCATAGCTCCTGTCTATTATGTAAACCTGCTTATGTATCATGTATGTGGTCAGCCTGTCGGAGAGGAAATCACATTACCAGGCCATGAATTCATCTATAGGAATGACTAAATACACACCCACTGTCTGTTGATGTATTCAACAAATATTGCCATATTGCACAATTTATACAACCCTTTTAAAGGTAGATTAGTCTCATTCTTCAGAATAAGTATAGTTGCATATAAACTAAAATCTGAAGCATTTGATTTAGGAGAACACTATTCCAGATGTTTGTTTTGTGGGTCCAGTCTGAATTCCTTCCAGGGAGAAGAAATGGATAATAATTTATCAGAGTCGCTGCCAGAGCGAACCTTCCAGTACCAAAGCAGCCTGCCATCGCTGCCCGTCCCGTTACTGGAGTCGAGCCTTTCCAAGTACCTTAATGCAGGTAGGTTAGACCCTTTGAACAACCTGCTGCTGTGTCACAAGCTCCTCTGTTTCAGATAAAAGACAAATATTAACCCAGACAAATACTACCCCTTCTCTTTGCCCTCCTTCTCTCTGGGTTTGTGATATATCACAGTCACTTCCTTGTTTTTTATCGATAGGCTTGCACCACCATCCCACTCTTCATCCATGTATGAATTGTTTTGACAACAAACACCACGTTTTGTAGCAAATTGTCTGTGTAATTCCAATATTTAGCCTTAGATTGTAGGCTATTCGTCTCATGTTGTGTCATTAAGGTTGAATCTGTTAACAAACATTTCTTGTATGTTTGATGACAATAATAATAACAACACCAATAATAATAATAATAATAATAATAATAATTATTATTATTATTACGCTTATCAGGACCATATACTATACATATATACACACAACATGTTGATCATTTTAAAGACATATTGCCATGTAAAAGAAGGCATTTTGATTTTGCACAAACCCTGCAGTGCGCCTTGGATAATTTTTCTATAAGAGTTGTATTTTATATTTCTTGAGAACATATTTCCCCCATGCAATTAGCCCTTTTAAAGATGAAATACTGTACATTTTTAAGAACATTCAACATGTCCTTCTGCTCGCTACTGCTCCTGCCTTTTGCCTTAATTTAAATATTTAAAACTATAAGAAGTGTTTTTGGCGTTTTAACTAGTTCCTGGTGGATTTGGACAGTGGTTAAGACAATGTTCCCACTGAACTTATATTGTCCGGTTTAATTAAAATATCCTGTCATTACTGAAATTAAAATTACGCAGTGGCATTCATCACTATACCATCTCTTCACTCCAGAATTTCTATTACTCATACGTCAAATTCAGTAGCTCTTTAACTCTGAATATTGTAACGACGTACAAGAGTTTTAGTTTGGTAGTGTATGTATGATAGTCTGTTTCATATTCACTGTACAACCTGAATTAAATACACAGATTTCACAACAGAATATGCTAAATGTTCACAATGACCAGCAGCTGGTGCTCTTACTTGACTTTGCATTGCCATGTTTTCCACCAGTTCAACCATTTGCATCTGAAGAAGAGTTTAAGGCAACAGTGGACATTGTGAGGAAATTTCAAGAGGGTGTTGGCAAAGAGCTGCACCAGAAACTACTGCAGAGAGCCAGGGCAAAGAAGAACTGGGTGTGTAACTGAGCTGTAGATATTTTAATTACAGATGCCCTCCTCAGTCATGGATGTTTTACTGAGCTGACAGTTTTATCTATTTATTTTATTAGCTGGAAGAATGGTGGTTAGATGCTGCATATCTGGAGGTACGCATCCCCTCCCAGCTGAACGTGAACTTTGGGGGTCCGGCGCCCTACCTGGAGCACTGCTGGCCTCCTGAAGAGGGAACTCAACTGCAGAGGACCAGTATTAGCACGTGGCATGCACTACAGTACTGGAACCTGATCCGCACGTAAGACGTGTTCACACACACATTTTTCACATTCACAAAGCTGTGAGTTTGTGGTCTGTTAAGTAGAAGTCAGGTATGTATTTAATTCGTTGTTCTTTTCTTCTGGCTGCATGTTTTAGGGAGAGGCTGCATCCCCAGAAAGCTGCCAAAATGGCATTAGATATGGACCAGTTCAGAATGCTATTCTGCACCTGCAAAATACCTGGAGTAAAGAAGGACACCATTCGCAATTACTTCAAGACAGGTAGAATAAACCCAGCTGAATCTTATCTCTAATCTTCAGACACACCTGCATACACTTTTTACATATCCCCATGGTGTATGTGGACTTTGTGCTGTGCCGCAGATCGCGAGGGTCTATGCCCATCTCATTTGGTAGTGATGTGTCGTGGACGGATCTTCACATTTGACGCAGTCTGTGATGGACAAATCCTGACTCCTCCAGAGCTCCTCAGGTAGTGAAATACACACAAGTTCACACACGAGAACAAACTTCCTGTTGAGGGATTGGGGCCATGAACCAAATGCAGCTGACACCACAAATTGAACTTTCAAAAATATGGAGGAATGTCATGTCATACATGTTACCACGGAGTTTGAAATAATTGCATTCCACCATTTAGCCCAATGAGGTAGATATTGCATTGCAGATATTGCAAGTGTAAGCAACCTCACTTACATTTGCAATATCTTTTTGGAGCAGATATTCAGTGTTTTTTATTATGCCCCTTACTTGAGTCTCTTTCTTTGGGCTACATAAATTATGATACACAACATCTCAACTGTTCTATCATATATAGATCTAGTCAAGTACAGTTTACGCCTTTTTATATAGATCTATAGCAGCATTGTGGCACCACAGAAATTTAAAATTATTACAGGGCAGTGGGGAATTATTGATTTAGCAAAAACTTAACTCAAAAAACATATCATTTTTCATTGCTTAATCCATTTGTTTCAACCGCATATCTGGGTCGCGTTAATGAAATTACTAGAAATGAATGTTATATACTGGGAAGTGATGAAAAATGTGATGATAAATATTTTTAGGCAATATTGTCCTCGCTGATTTTCCAGCTGGTATTATTGTCATACTGTGTGTATATTATGTGCATTTTAACCTCTTTAGGCAGTTGACCTACATCAAAGAGTGCTGTGAGGGAGAGCCAGAGGGAGACGGAGTGGCTGCTCTCACCTCAGAGGAGAGGACTCGCTGGGCGCTGGTAGGGGTGCTCACATTTAGAGACTTTGAGTTCATGTTGGTATAAACATCTTGGTATAACTTCTAAAACAGATTATGGATCACATTTGGGTAAAAGTTCTCATATAACAAAAGCATGCTTGAGGATCAGTGCTGTCAGCATTTAACTGTTTACTGTCTCTGCAGGCCAGGGAGCATCTAATAAATATTGATCCACACAATTACACCATCCTGGAGACCATCCAGAGCTGCTTGTTCGTCGTATCTCTGGATGAAAAAAAACCCTACTCCACTCCAGAGAACTACACAAATGTACGGGCTGCACAAAATTTGATTATTTATGATATTGTGACTTAAAGACGTGGTTCAGGAGTTTAAGTATGGTTGTATAAGGTATTTATTGATACTCAGTTTATTACCTCCAGTAGATGGTGGTCGGCACGGCCCCATCATGGAGAAGCTAAGCTATGTACTGTTGTGGACTAAGCCAGCAGCAAAACCTACTTTAGCCACCTAAAAGCAAGGCCAACCTAAACAAATATAATTATCTAGTTACGTGTATACTTACTGTTGATAAGTATTTAATACAACCCCACTTAAAAACACCCGACCGATCCCTTTTAAAGCTTATTGTTTTCTAGATTTTTTTTTTTGCGTGTCTAATTGTGTGACTTGGAAATTCTGAACACAGGTGACGTTGGAAGCCCTTACAGGCAATCCCACCATCCGCTGGGGCGACAAAACGTACAATTCACTAGCGTTCGCAGATGGCACTTTTGGATCCACTTGTGATGTAAGTTTGTATGTGCAATGCTATTTTTTTATTATGCTAATGTGCTATGCTGTTTTGAGACTCACTTTAAATGGCATGTTTTTTTAGAGTCAAGCTTTTTTAATGGCGTTCATCTTGGATAGTTCCTGTCCAAAAGCAAATAATTCCAAACACCATTCTTAAGGGGGTCAGATATAATAGAACTTGTTTTGCAGCATGCACCATATGATGCCATGGTACTGGTGTCTATGTGTTGGTATCTGGACCAGCAAATCAAAGTTACTGAAGGCAAATGGAAGGTAAATATAGACTTGATTCCGTACATACATTTAAATGATCCTTGTTTGTTCAATTTCAATGTATCTGTCCACTTGCCACACACTGATGTCAACGCTTTGTAGGGCTCAGACGCAGTGAGACCCGTACCCCGTCCTGAGGAACTGGTGTTTACTGTTGACGAAAAAATCCAGAGTGACATCAGCCATGCCAAACAGCAGTACCTCGAGTCGGTGAGCCAGTATTGAACACCCTACAGTAGAAAAAGCCTCATGCAAAATGACTTGTCCTTAGTCACAGCTGTGTGGGTGTCCACTCTGTCGCTGGCTTTACAGACACAGGACCTGCAGATTGTGTGTTACGCCTTCACAGCATTTGGAAAAGCTGCCATCAAACAGAAGAAGTTGCATCCGGACACCTTTGTTCAACTAGCAATGCAGTTGGCCTACCAGAGAATGCACAAAAGGTATGGACTGTTTGAAAATAAGGCCATGCCTTTATTGATGTTTGAAGCCTATGAAGGGAACGACCCTGAATGTTTCTTCTTCCCCTTCACAGGCCAGGGGCTTGTTATGAGACAGCAATGACTCGCAAGTTCTACCATGGCAGGACGGAGACGATGCGGCCCTGCACCCAGGAGGCTGTGAACTGGTGTCAAGCCATGTTTGACCCCACGTGGGATGTGAGTGTATGCATGTCTGAAACATAAACTGTGGCAAAATCACACAGAGGAAGGAGGTGGAAACAGTCTTTGCTTATTTCACATGGCACATAAACATTTCTCTGTCAGGTTGTTTCCAAGAGGAAAGCCATGCTTCTGGCCTTTAATAAACACAACAAACTGATGGCTGAAGCCCAGGAAGCAAAAGGTTTGTTCACACACATGTAATTGCTTGGTATTGCTACATATGTCTTAACTATTGAATATTATCAATAGTTGGACAAGTCTTTCTAAGCCAGTCTCATAAAGTGCAAGCAATTTCCAAACTGTGAAAACATTGTATAAAACAACAACATTACTAGTAAGCTAAGATGGATGTCAACAATGCATGGTTTAGAATATTATAAATAATGATATTATCGCAATATAATAAAATGCTTTAATGCATTCAATAAATTTGCCGGACATGAAACTTTATAGAAGAATTCCAAAATTAAGAATCATAAAAACAAAACAAGGGCAACATTAAGACCAGATAAATGTCTGTTGCGTTCTGATTGGTCATAGATCTGACTACACCGTAGGTCAGTATGTTGTTAAAGAGATGGAGTGCAACGTAATCTGAAAACCTGCTCATTTTGTGCTGCTGTTGCCAGGTTTTGACAGGCATCTTCTTGGGCTGTATCTGATTGCTAAAGAAGAGGGACGTCCCACTCCAGGACTCTTCTTGGATCCCCTCTATGCAAAGAGGTACTAGCTGTAAAGCTAATTACATTGATTTAAAAAAAGTGTTTCTAATAATACAATCACATACTTTGCTTAGTACATTATGTTTTGATCTGCATCTAATCCCACCACTCTACTTGTTTTCAGTTATAGGTTGCAGTTCATACAGTGTGCTTCTAATATTATCTTGCCTCTGTCTCTGTTTTACAAAACCCATCTGATCTAAATTCATTATTTCTAGCATACATCTGACTAGAATAGCAATAAACACTGTAATCTTTTTACATTTCAATTGATCCTTTCCTACCTTTGGTGTTACCGAGACGACTGCCTCCCTCCACGAATAAGGAATGTCTCCCTCCTTCAGCTGCACCTAATTTAATTTATTCCATAGCAACTGAGTGATTTTCCACTATCCTGGCGCTGGGATTTGGCTTTATGGCCTCTGCTATCATTTCTGCTGTCAGGGCCATGTTGTGTTCCTCTGTTCCTCTAAATGTTAGGAATACTTGAATAGATCCACCTGAAAATGATTCATTGATTTTTGTTGGTCTGTTGGTTTTTCAGCTTTAGCCAAAAGTTATGCATATTTACTTGCAGCGTTTTTCAGGAATATTCATTTCATTCAATCATTTAGGGAAGCACCGATTCTACTTTTTCAGTCCCAATACCGAAACCTGGTGTTGTTGAGTTGATAAACTGTATGCCTCACTGTGTGGAAGTGAGTGGGAGGATTCTTTTCGTCATCATTCTTTTTATGGAAACATCAGACTTAATTTATTCCTTGCTTTACTCATTTTGTACAACAAATAAATACCTAGATTAAAATGTTATTTGAATTGTTATTTTAATAAAAATGATAAATCATAAACCAGCAACTTGGGGGCGAATGTGGAATAACAATTTAAGTGTTAACTTTTTTTTAAATGCTACAACAACTTGGTCAAAACTTAAACAGGAAATTCCAATATATAATGTATAAAGTATACATATAGAATTGACTTGAACTATTTGAGTCAATATCAGCCTGATATCATTTATCATTATTTTTCTTCTTGTTAAATTCATGATTAATTTTCTCATTTAATTTCTCTTTCTATGTTTTTCTAATGTATTTGGTTAGAAAATACCCTGCATTAGAACATACATTCTGATAAACTGAACTTGTATACAGAAATGATCAAGCAGACTCTGGAGTCTGGGTGCAGGGCGTTCCCTCTGCCTGTAACTGAGTTGTGTTTGTGTCTCCAGTGGTGGCGGTGGTAACTTCGTGCTGTCGTCCAGTCTGGTGGGCTACACGACAGTTCTCGGTGCTGTGGCTCCCATGGTGCACCAGGGCTATGGCTTTTTCTACCGCATCAGAGATGACAGGTGGGCAGACTTATGCATGTTTCCATAATGCTGTTTCTTCTACTGGAAATATTTTCCTCCAGCTGTCATGATTTATGTGTGAGGTGTTAAAACTTACGTAAAAACCCTTAAAAAATACATGGTGAATTTATGGTCAAGCCATAATCAGAGCCGCTTTTTGTAGTTCTTGATATCAAGACATGGTAATGATATCAGTGTCAGTCAACTGGGGAAGTTTCAAGTTTGAAACCGTGCGTGCCTTCCCTGCATTTCCAGCAAAGCAATCACCACCACACTGTGTCCTTTCCCCACTCAGGATCGTTGTCTCCATCTCAGCGTGGAAATCCTGCCGTGAGACTGATGCTGCGTCACTGTTCAACAACTTCAGTAGCTCCTTGCATGAGATGCTCCACCTGGGCACCACATCTCAGCTATAAGTTCTCACACCAACATATTAATGCAAACACTTCATAAACCCTCAGTTAATAACGGGCAGCTGGTTTGTTCTGAGCACAGATCAATGCAAAGCTACAGACTCAGTAGGTGATAGCCACTGCCTTTAACTTTTCTGTTTCTCGTAGTGATAAATAAGACACTTTTAGGAGTATATTTTTTTTATGATTCTCTTGTAGATTTGATTGAGAATGTTAATTTAAAATCCTGACAGTATTAATCCACATTTAAGATAAACTGATGTGAAGGATCAAGACTTTTTTTGATGATGTTTGTCCTCCAATGAGTAAATACTCAACAGACACTGTAACTTCTAGCTGTTGACTGTTAGCCTAAGATTTTCTGTAATAATAAATAAAGACATTCCAATTAAGCCCATAAAATAACTTTGATATAAGTTAAATATAATTTTATTTGATTATAGTTTTGTTTGGTGAAAATCTACGGAAATATGCAACAACAGTACTTGAAACAGGAGAAAAGTATCTTCTTGTAGAATGTTTGACTTTTGCCTTATATAATCAAAATTGTAATTGACAAAAAAAAATGAAGTTGTGATAGTGAGTGGGGACACACTAAAGAAAGAGAGATAACACTAGTTAACACTGGGAACTAACCACTTTTTGAAAACTAAGGGTTCTGTATCTTATAAGCTTTGTCCTCTATGGGCGCACTCACACTAGTCCATCCTTACCGCACAAGTACGATTGAGCCTCAAGGATTTTTTGGCTAGTGTGAGTGCTCCGTACCCACTTCCTCTGCCTCGGCACGATTGGAAGAGGTGTACTTCGGCATGGAACGGTTCATGCACCAGCACATGCATGGGCACGCAATGTGGACATGACGTAGCCTTTATTCGATAATCCGTCCCTCACGCTCAGTTTTCAACTTGGATCTCCCCTCGCTATCGAGCCGATTTATGACTGTTTTATACCTTTGGTGACTGTGTGAGACACAGATGGATTCTGGGTTGGGCTTGGCCATGTTTCAGACTCAGGGTGTGAGTGGTACCGAGCGGAACTGGACCTGGAGACGTAGTGCAATGCGCCGTCCTTTTATGATAAAAATGTCTCTGTCCAAAATCCATTCCGCTCGCACAGCACGCTCACTCACGCAGACGCGACTCGTCAGTAAAGTTGCAGTCATGTTCTCTGTGTTCTCTGTTTTTTTGGAAACTACCTAAAGCAATGCGTGTGTCGTATGACGACCTGATGACGTATGTAGAAGAGGTAACCGTGCCGAGGCCTGTTTGGGCTCGGAGCAGTGTGAGTGCAAACCGGTGGGGGGCTGGGCAGGGGGGACAATCGGGCCTCGGCACGGTACAGATCAACTGGCCGTAGTGTGAGTGCTTCCTAAGAGCTGATGCTATTGGGTTCGTCCTCACGCACATACACAGTTGTGAAGATGTCGTATCTTATTCTTGTGCCCCGCAAGGGCCTTCCTTACGTCTTAATGTAAGACCATAGTTCTGCTCCTGTTTTGTTATTCAGCGTCGAGCAGTAATGAAGATGAAGAGGTTTAGCGGCGTCCTTCTGTCCGGCAGATTTATCCTCCCATTGGACCTTCAACCCTGCTGTCTGTCCATGTCGGGCTGGGGCTGGACAATATGACCAAAATCTTTCACAACATACGCTAGATCATTTCATATCTAGCTAGCCAGTTCTGTTCTCGCTTGCCTACGGAGGAGCAGAGGCCTACGTGGCGCTTGGCTTTAACAGGCTGTTGTATGTCGCAACTGTGTATGTATTGGCGGGGCAGGAAAGAACCCAACAGTAAAAGCTCTAGAATCAGGAGTTCCAATACATAACTGACGATGCAATGTTCCGATGTATTGATCTGCTGCACATTATTTTGTATTACGTTGTAGATCTGAGAAGCTGTTGGTTTGATGATTGTTGCCTTTCATATTTGATCACTGCACCTTATAGTGCCTACACGCTCCGCAGCTTTCCTTTGTTTATGTTCTCTGCCTTTCAACTTACAGATGGATGAATGTTCACATTTTATATTAAGATAACTGCTGTAAAACATTAACCCCCCCACATTTCCTCTGCATTTAAAGTCTAATCTGTAGGAAATGGCTAAATGTGAATAAAACTGTATTTCCTTTTAAATAGTCAAATGAAAAACAGATCAATACTTGATTTTAATAAAATTTTTATTTCAAAACATTTAATGTCTGATTGTCAAGCTTTATTTTTCAGAAGAACTTTCACCAATCAATTATAAATCATTCCTTAAAAAAAGTCATGTAATTCTCAAAGAATGTGCTTAAATACATGTAGTAGAACATAGGTTATTTGTCATGTTCATTCATTAAACCTGTGCATCTCCTTCTGTCACATTTCAAGATATCCATCTATATATACGTAAAAGCAACAACTAATGAACAGTAGCACAGAAGTTAGACGTAACTTTTACTGAAAGGTGTTTGATCACCACAGTGACCAAATTCTGTAACCCAAAGAGACAGAGCTGCAATATGAATTCTCACAAGTCTAAAAGTATAGAGTTAAATCTCCAAACAAGCAGAGCCCAACCGCTCCACTGAAGCGGGGCGGGGATACATAAATATGTCAAATAAAACGTAGATTAAAAAAACAATCTATCGCTGCCTGTGTCCTCTCCCTGTGCTCTTATTCTCCGTGGCTCATCTGTGTGTTGACCAGCTTGTGGTAAACTCCTGTTTTGGCCAGCAGCTGTTGATGTGTCCCCTCTTCGACCACCACTCCTCCCTTGAAGACTGCGATGCGGTCTGCGTTCTGGATGGTGGACAGACGGTGGGCCACAATGATACATGTTCTGCCTTTACTGGCCCGGTCCAAGGCCTCCTGCACCACCTGGAACGAGCAGAATGATGACAATGAACTCACACGAATGTAAATACGGCAGACCTCAGGGTATCATTGGCTCTCTACAGAGAAGGGGATTGGCTGCAAACTGCTGTCACTCCAGGACCTGTGTGCCTGCAGGACCCTGAGGGGGGGCAACAACCCCTTACCTCCCTGGACACAAACCATCTGAACCACTCCCCTCTGGCAGGAGGCTGCGGTCCATCAGGAAGTGTTTCTTCCCATCTGCTGGACTCATCAACAAGTCTCAGGACCCCTACTGCCAGACTTACGGTGAGGGATGCTGCATGAATTCATTTTCATTATGATGCATTTTCACTTAACATTAACATTCATTTCCACGTAAATCTCTGGTTTACTTTTTATGGGTATTTATATCTTATGCTTTGTAGTCATCAGTGTTGGCTGATTACAATGGTAGGGAAAAAGTTGAATTTAACACTAACAGTTACATGGCATTTTCACACCGCTGTGCATTGTATAGTGTGCGTTATTTTCTACTTAGCACATTTGAAATTTGATTTTCTGCTTGAACAGATAATTTATCATCTTACTCATAATTTTAATTGAATTTAAGTAAAGGTTCAGTTTTGTTTTGTCATTGGTTTTACTGGTGGTCGCATCATTTGTGGGGAGCATTTACTTAGCTGGTGACTATGTCTAGACCCCAGCACTCACCTTCTCACTCCCGGTGTCCAGTGCAGATGTGGCCTCGTCGAGGAGCAGCATTTTGGGGTTGCGGAGTATGGCTCGGGCAATGGCTATACGCTGTTTCTGGCCACCAGACAGCTGCGTTCCCTTATCGCCTGCCTGAGTGTCGTATTTCTGCTCATGCAAACAGAGAGAGAGGGTATATTATTGTTATATTGCCAAAATAATGACAGAAGCATCCTGTAATCCACACACCTCACTGTTAACCATTTTGGTTAAGTGTACTAAGACATGGTCAGGTAGCACCCTGTAATTGGTACTAATCTAATGAAAATACAGAGACGGTCTGAGGTGATTCTTTGCTAGGTTGAGTTCATAAGCAGTTGTTAACCGAGAGGAATTTTCTTGGAAGAACTGCAGCATTTAATCTCAAGTAAAATATTCATCCATTATTTGTTAATTATTGGAAGCATTCTTTATAGGTTTTCACATATTTCCCATTGTTGCATTCCGCTGACTTGCTGTGCACTCAATAAAATACTCAAGTAATAAATTTAATTGATAAGAAATGTATCAATTTGAACACTATGTCTACACTAGTTTACCTATAATTGGTACCAATGGAATATTTCCCAGGAAACTTGGACCTGGGAAATTATAGTATATTGATTAGTCACATTATTATCACCATATTTTGTCATTATTTCTAATATTTGTATCAGTTGTACTTGGTACAACTTGTGCGGGAGGCCTACTGAATGTTTTGTGTTCCCAAGGCCTCGTCGCCATGTCCAGAGATACACAGACCATCTGACCAAGAGAGGAACTACAATAATGATGAAAATTCCCACCAGCTATCTTGGGGGTGTATGATGCAATGGGAACGTGTCTGGGTATAAACGTTGACCTCTGTAACTATTGAGAGAGCTTTCGATAGCGTGAGCTCCACAGACCAAATTCCATTCACCGTGATTGTATGTAGGTGGAATAAGAAATTATATTGATGGGCCGGGCAAATACAAAGAGAGCCATTTTTTTGCCGTTGTGTAACCACTTGCACACTGACAGAAGCCATATCCTAACTAGAGAGCAGTTGTGAGATGTTGTAAAGATCATAACTGTTATTTATATTAAAAAAAACACCACACTGCCCTTTGATTTCCAGCTCTGTTATGGCTGAGAACAGAACAGTTACCTGTGGCAGGCCTTCTATGAAGTTGTGAATGTTTGCCGCTTTAGCAGCTTCCTGTATCTCCTTCAGGGTTGCAGTGCGACTGTTGTCTCCATAGGCGATGTTTTCGGCCAAGGTGCAGTCGAACAGCACAGGTTCTTGGGATACGATGCCTATCTGAGATCTCAACCAGTGGATGTTCAGCTGTTTTGCATTCACGCCGTCCAGCAGCTAAAGGAGAAAATGTTTCCAGTAATTATTGTAGGAGTGGGGCTTGATGTTTGAAACATGCAATACCTTTTTGCACTGAAAATAGCTGCCCGCTCTGGTCGAAATAAAGTTTATGTGAACAATGAGCTGAAAAACTGTATGAAGCTACAAAGAACCAAGGGGGAGTCAGATAACGACGACCTGGGAGTTTCTTTTAACTGGAAAATACTTCAAAAAGAACTGAAGTGGGGTTTAAAATGATGCCCTTGAGATACGATAGGTGACAAGGAAATAGCAATTTCAGCAAGTATTTTCTTTCACAGAAGACTGTCAGCAACAGCATGAATCCCATGAGAGATAGAATTATATGGTTTGTGCAATAAAGATAAAAACACTTTACACAGGTCTTATGCAGTCTAACCTCGTCACATCAGTACAATGCTGTAAAGCAGCCATAAAAACTTTGACGAGCTAACCATTAGCTAGCTGACAGTAGGTAAAGAGGCACATGTGTAAATCAGCTACAGAGCATGGTTGTGCATTCGTCTCCTCACCACGCTCCCCTCCCTGGGGTCGTAGAACCTCTCCAGCAGCTGAATGGCGGTGCTCTTTCCACAGCCGCTGCTCCCCACCAAGGCCAGAGTCTCTCCCTTGCTCACCTTCAGAGTCAGCCCTTGGAGGACGGGCACATCAGGGCGTGAAGGGTATATAAACTTAACATCGTCGAAGAGCACGTTACCATCAAATTTGTCCTGGGGTTTTAAGAGATGACACAGAGTGATGAGTTAACATGAGTGCAAGGAGCCGTATTATAGGCTGTTGTGTTTGGTGCGTTGTGTGATACGTACTGGTGTCTCTCCCTCCTGGGAAAGATTGTCAATAGTGGGCTCTTTTTTCAGCAGCAGCAACAGATGGGAAGCTGACATTGTGGCCTGAGCATAGTTGGGAGCTATGGCGTTGGCCTCGCCAAGAGCCATGGCACCGAACATGAGAGCTGAAACCACACTGGTGAAGGAAGTCAAACGCACGTCAGTTTTATCTTTCACATTATAGAGTCAAGAGCGTTCAGCAAAGATAAATTTACTTTTATATTTTAGCCATGTGACGTTGCCAATATACTCGTTTAATTTACTGCAATTGGTTCAAACCAAGATTTTTTTAGGAACATGGTTTAGTGATGTTATGATGATTGGTCGTTTCATCACTTTGGTTCTTATTCTTAAAGGAAAACACCACCGCATTTCCATACTGAACTATGTTCTGCTCTGATCTTAGACGAGGTGATACATACCTCCCTCTCCTCTGTGCGTGCACTCAATGGCTCTTGCGCGCACTCCGCGCAGCGCTAATTTGCTGGCATGTAGCTTGTCCTAAGGATCCAAAGGGGGGTGAAGTTAGAAGCGACCAAGCACTTCCACGTTGTCCCTATTTAAATACGGTTACGTGAGTAGTTACACGACCCAAGTTTGGTTACACAAAATGAAACATGCCAATTTTTCTAAGCGGATAAGATAACAAGGATAACTATATAGTATGGCGGAATAACAACTGGAAGCACTTCGACGTCGGCGCAGTAATATCATCACTCAAAACATGACGGGACTATATACCTTCTGCTTGTTTTCACAACCCTGTACGATCCACGTTATAACCATGATGTTTGACTGTGCACAAACTACTACAGGTAGTGCAGGCGACGGCGTGCAGGTCACGTAGGTTCTATTGACGGAACTAAGAGGGGGAGCGGAGTGATGATATTACTGCGCCGACGTCGAAGTCCTTCCAGTTGTTATTCCGCCATACTATATAGTTATCCTTGTTATCCGCTTAGAAAAATTGGCATGTTTCATTTTGTGTAACCAAACTTGGGTCGTGTAACTACTCACGTAACTGTATTTAAATAGGGACAACGTGGAAGTGCTTGGTCGCTTCTAACTTCACCCCCCTTTGGATCCTAAGGACAAGCTACATGCTAGCAAATTAGCGCTGCGCGGAGTGCGCGCAAGAGCCATTGAGTGCACGCACAGAGGAGAGGGAGGTATATATCACCTCGTCTAACATCAGAGCAGAACATAGTTCAGTATGGAAAAGCGGTGGTGTTTTCCTCTAACAAATATTGACATGGCATAATGGCATTAACATTGGGCCTCAGCTGCACTGTGTGTAAGGGTTGGATCTCCAACAGTACAGGTGTCTTGTGTGATTGTGTCATCTTGGTTTCAAGCCAACCAATTCACAGTTACCCCTCGCATACTTCAGGCCCGGGCAATGATTAAAAGCCATATAAACAGCTTCTCCTCCCAACAGTAACGGGTTGGTCTGATGTTTCCGGCTGTAACCTACGAGTGCACGCAAACTGTTCAGCTTCTCCACCATAAACTAAAAGATAAAAGTGCATGCTGCATACTTACAGGTATACTCCCTCAACATCCATCCTTCCTTTGATAATGAGCCAAGCGCCAAAGCGGAAACAAGCTGCATAAAGGAAGTAGACCATGGCCTGGGTGAAGCAGAAGGAAATACCATGCACATGGGCACTTTTCTGAGAGCTCCTTTACAGAGAGTGAGAGAGAGGTGGCATCAGAGAGATCACTACTTAATAACATTTTATAAAAATACATATGTCATTTCAGGTTATATATCCCATGGCGATGATGGATTTTTATTTAATTTCTCTTACTTGAATGGTACTTCAAGGTTTTCCTGATACAAACTCTCAAACTTTGGTTCTCTGCTAAGAGAGACGACTGTACGGATATTGTCGATGGCCTCTGTAGCAATCTGTAGAGACAAACCATACAAACGTATCGACTGTACACTAACACAAGGTCGGTGTTTTCACAAATGACGTTTCGAGTCATAAATACTTACTTTTCCAGCCTTCTCCAGCTCCTTTTTGTCTTTAGAAGAGCTTCCGGTGAGTGCCTTCATCTCCACGGCTCCAGCCCCTGCTAAGATGGGCACCATAATAAGGAGCAGAAGGGTCAGCTCCCAGCCGTACACGAAGGAGATGATCACGCTGGTGCCCATGTTGGCTACGTTCTGGGCTAGGATGCCCATACGTGCTCCTGTAGCCTGAGCAGGCGGAAAAAGATGGGAACAAAGAAGATTAGACAATTCATTGTGCTAGTCTTTGGCATACTGCAGTGTTGATTGGTGTGTGTGTGTGTGTGTGTGTGTGTGTGTGTCCGTCCGCCCGCTGAGAGAGATTTACCCCTTGTACTTGGGCTGCGTCTGTCGCCAGTCTCGTAGTGAGCGCTCCAACTGAGTTTTTGGGATCATCAAACCAGCCGACGTCCTACAAGGAAACGGATTAACATTTTCCATTGGCCATGAAAATAAATAGAATATGTTCAATTAGAATTAAAATACCTTTAACACACAACAGCAGTCAGAAATACGTTAACGTTTTGAGCTTGAGTGCCACCTTGTTCTGACTTCTGCCACGAAACATTTAGCTTTAGAACTCCTTTAAACCGAATTTATCCGTAGAGTTAGAAATTACTAAATAATCACATTGAGAACACATTGTTTAGTATTATTTATGAAGAATTCAATTTCTGAAAAAAGCATCATTAAATAAATAACTAAATGTATAAATTAATACAGGAATAAATAAATAAATGAAGGTGACCAGAAATGTAGAAATAGATTGAAGACGTTTCTATATTTGTGTCCTGTTTAATGATACACTTGTATTAATTTATTTCAGCATTTATTTATTTCCATATTTTTTCAGCATTTATTTATTTATGTCAACATTTATTTTGGCATTTTTGTATTATTTATTTACGTCTGTATTTATTTAATGACAATTGACAGAAGCTCAGACAGAGAAATACCAAGCAGAGAAAAAGAACGCGCAGTTTCACTCACCTGTCTCATCATGGCCTTAAAAGCCCCGAGTCTGAGGTTAAGGGTCAGAATCTCACCAGATTTGCCAAAACAGAAGCCCTGTTAAACGTTTACACACAGAAGACATGAGCACACCAGGACATTGGCATGTACAGCACCTGCATATCACACTGTCAGCCTGTGTGATGGGTACTACGGTTACCGTATTTCTCACCATTCAGTTTTTAGTTAGAGAGGTTAAAAGTCGATTAAAGTATTTTTGGGGCACTGTTCCCAGTCTGTATGCTAATGAGATGTTTCTTGTACCCCTGAAACAGTATAACAATGTGCTGATCTGTTTTATCCTGTTGGATCATTCAAAATATTTGATTCTTACTGAAACCTGACTTGTAATGTGGAATCAAATAAAGTATATCAAATGTGTGTGTGTGTGTGTGTGTGTGTGTGTGTGTGTGTGTGTGTGTGTGTGTGTGTACGCATACCTGTAGAGGCATTGCTATGAAGGTTAAAAGTCCAACAAGAACGAACATCAGACAATATAATATGGTTTTCTGCCTGACAATCTCTGGATTGGTCTCTATAAACACCTGGAGGATGGAAATGGAAAATAGAATGGAATAATTAACATAATGCATTAAAAATGTACTTTTGTGGTACATGGATATTAGGAGTAACATACACCGATGATTTTGGAGAAGATGACAGCGAACATTGGCTGGATCGCTCCATTAATGATGGCACAGATGGTCCCGACCATGATGTACGGCCACTCGTTACGGTTGAGACGCAGCAAGCCAAAGAATGACGCGGGGGCAACCTTTTCATCCTACAGAAAGAGGGAGAAAGCGCTGAGTCATGTCTCCTTTCCTTTTGCATTTTCGTCAGGAAGAGATTCACAAAGTCAGACTGTGGTAAACCGAAATTAGTACGAAACTGCTGGAATGTCGGAAAAGCTGGAGGGGAGGAGTGTTTGGGAAACAGAGGAGCAAGTACAGAGCCATCAGATATCATTTCAAATTTTGGACATTTTATCATTATTGTGTACATAATTCAGAGGTATAATATAAAAGATCTTGTAAGGATGAAACAGCACAAAGCCTGTTCCAACTGTAACCGAACTGGATCAGTATCAGAGTTAACAGAGTCATAATAAAAAATAAAAAAAGATTTCCTCATCCAAATAGGGATAGTTTGGAATATAACCTTTTTTTTTGGAAAGAGATTCCTTTTAAGACTTGCCCCAACTCCGACCACTTTTAAAACTTGACTGAAAACTTTTATGTTCACCATAGCTTTCTGCTAAATCTTTTAATGTCTGCACTGTTTTTTATTATTGCAAATGTGTTTTTATGTCTTTGCCTTGTCTTTCTGTAATGCATTTTAATTTTGCCTTTATTTTCTTTTAATTCTTCTATTTTTTTTCACTTTATTGTATGACATGTTATGATATGAAGAACTTTGAGTCTGCCTTGTGTATGAAATGTGCTATACAAATAAAGTTGCCTTGCCTTACCTTGCCTTGCTTTGCCTTTAACTGTATCTATTTTACTCGCCAGACAAATTTGAGACGGGACCACCTATCCAGTTCAACCCTGAATGGAAACTGTGAGTATGAGATACCTTGGGTAACAGTGTCTCGAGGGTAAAGTTCCCTTTTAGATACGGTCAGTTTGTAACCAGAAACCCCTTCGTACTCCCTCAGGAAACACGTACTATTTGGCATTTATATTGCAGGATTTGTCACATAAAATAACAAATCATCAGCATATAACAAGACAATGTACTCCATCCTCTCTCTTCAAATCTCATCATAACCAGTCAAACCCCGCAAAGCAAATCGCTAAGGGGTCCGATGGCAAGGAGACGTGAATATAGCTGAGGGTACAGCCCCGGTTCATCCGTTATGGTACATGGATGTAAAAGAGTTAGCTTGAGCAGAGGAGCGAGAGAAGGCAGCTGTTTATTGGCCTCACCCATGTAGAATTTGTTCACCAAAATGAAATCTGTTAAGGTCTGAAAAAAGAAAGTCTAAATCTGCATTTCAATCTAATGATTTGGACTTTAGGTACTAGTGGTTTAGGACATTAACCACATTGACTATGTTGACCCAGCCACTCAAACCCTACAGAAATTGCACCACAGCTTACCTCTTCTATCCCTTCATCCTTGAACTTTTGTTTCACCTCCCCCTCTTCCCCTGAGACACTGAAGGAAAAACCTCTTGATGACCTCCTCCTCTGCAGATTGGACCGGGAGCGAGACCTGGCTAGAGGTTGCTTCTCATCTGCAGACAGCTCATGCTCTGTCTCCTCCACTTCTTGAATGGACTACAGCAGAGAGAGAGAACAGGAACAAACGATATCAAAGACCATTCTTAAGTTTCCCTTAAAATTTGAGCCCAACCAAATAGTGTGTAAAAGTGTTCCTGCGTGTTTCTACCTGCATGGTGACCAGTGTATGGTAGACTCCCTGTTTTTCCATCAGTTGGTTGTGAGTCCCAAGCTCTACAATTACACCATCTTGGAAGCCAGCGATGACATCAGCGTTTCTGATGGTTGAAAGGCGGTGGGCAATAACTATGGTGGTACGACCCAGTCGGACCTGCACACAAAGATTCCACGTTTTTCGTATCTAGGCTTACATTTACAAGAGGAGGCTACAATTGCACATGCAACAACATACACATGTTTGCAGTTGACCCATTTTAATATTAGTCATATAAGTGGTGAGAGTTTACAGCCTGAGGCTCTACTTGGGCACAGTGGTGCTTTGAGCTCAATGATAACATCAGCATGCTAACATGCTCACAATGCTGTTTCATTTCTGCAAGTTAGCATGGCAGCATATGCTAATTAGCACAATACACAAATTGGAATGCCAGTAGTTTTGTAAATGTTTGATCAACCAAACTATTAGTGTCCCAAAAAAGTAGTAAGTAGTAAGTGATCAAATTTATAGTAAGTAATTTAAAAAAAATGTTCTCCTCAAAGGTAAAAGGTATTCTGAATGAGGAAGAGCATGTGTCTTTGTGTATTTGTACCTTGTCGAGTGCACTTTGCACAATGGTCTCACTCTCGGCGTCCAGAGCAGATGTGGCTTCGTCCAGCAGAAGAATTTTGGGGTTGCGGACTAGAGCTCGAGCAATCGCAATCCTCTGCTTTTGTCCTCCACTCATTTGAGTCCCTCTGTCTCCCACCATCGTCTCAAACTTCTGCTCAATGAGAAAAGTCTCAATATTAGCAAGCGCTGGACAGAGTTTGACCAGCACAGAGGATGGGGACTCATAAATACTGTCGTACATCAGGAAGGTTCATAATGAAGTCGTAAGCGTTGGCCTCCTTGGCGGCTTGGTTGATCTCGTACTGAGTCACGTCAGGTCGGCCGTATCTGATGTTCTCAGCGATGGTGGTGGCAAAGAGGACGGGCTCCTGACTGACCACTCCAATCGTCTCCCTCAGGTAGCGGACATTAAGAGAGCGTATATCGTGACCGTCAATCATCACCTAAAATGCAAACAGACACAGCACTCAAATGTTAACCTAAACACATCCATGAGTATTTGAAACAGCAGCTCCTCTGTTATTGTTGGAAGAATAGTTTAACATTTTCAGAAACAATCCTCCTTTGCTTTCTTGCCGAGAGTTAGACGGGAACATTTGATGCCACTCTCCTGTCTGTGTGAAAAATATGAAGCTGCCTGGCAACATAATCTATCCAAATGATTCTGATTAATTAAGCATTAACGCAATCCCTGGAAGCTGTAGTGTTAGCTATACAAAAAACACTATAGGGTATAAATGAACTCCACGACGGTCACATGAGCATGAATACACATAACAGGGCTGTAAAGTTGGACTTGGCATGATTCAGCAACTTTGGTTGCTTGTTGTTACTGGTTGTTATCCAGCTGTTTTTCAGATGCATAAAAGCTTTCAAATTCCCGAGAGGGCTATGTACTAGCTTATTTTATATTGACCATATTATATCATATTATATAGACCAAAATGTTAAAATCTCTTACGCTTGTGTTAACCACAGACCTCAGTTCAGACATCTAACCAAAAACCCTTACCTTTTTTATTTCTTTAAAAAAAAGAGATGCTGACTCATTCCTGCGCAGTATTACAAATGCAGACATGATATTGGTATTTTCCAATTGAGACATCACTTACAGATCCTTCTTGCGGATCGTAGAACCTCTGCAGCAGCTGGATCGTGGTGCTTTTACCACAGCCGCTGCTACCCACCAAGGCAATGGTCTGGCCACTCTCCACGCTCAGAGAAAAGTTATTTAACACCTACAAATGATAACAGTGTCAGTTCTGGTTTACAGGAGTACGTAATATAATGTCTGTTTTAGTGTCCAAGGGGAACATACCTTGACCTCCGGTCTCGAAGGGTACTGGAAGTGGATGTCCTTGAACTCTATGTTTCCCTTGATGGAGTCAGGCTTGAAGCCATCCTCCGAAAAGCTGTCGATGGCCGGATTCTGGAGAGGAGAAGAGTTTTTATTTATCATATAATTTGACTTCTAAAAAAAACAACCTCACCTCCATTTTTGTTTGTAGTTCGGCCACAGTTGAAAGATGATTATTATCACAACCTCAAACCGACTGAATGGGAGGAAGGCTGTTTGCCCCCGGTGAGCTTATTGAGAAAGGTGTGTTTTCACTGTCCACGGCTGTAAACCTTTACAGTATAATCTCTTAAAATCAATAGAGCCACAAAAAAAGTAAAAATACTTTTACTTTTATACAATTACAACCAATAAAGATAGCTAATATGAGAGTGAAATAAACTTCTCTTCAACAAATATAAATGAAACAAGTTTCTCATCACTGCATCACTTCTGTCTCTCTTTTTTCTTTGAGCATAGAACATTGAAAACCCCGAACACCACATAAATGCCCTGATGAGAGATAAGATAAGTCTTCATTTTTCAGCCAAAAAATCCAAAAAGTATCAGTATCAGTACAGCACTACATTTTCTACTGTGACTCCAAAAGTATCCTGACCTATGGCACACACAAATTGCGCAAATTTGCATTATCCTCTTGGGAAGAAAATACAAAGGTTAAGAACACTTGTGGACATAAAACGTGACTCAGTCTTAGCTGGAGGGTAAGACAACAAACAATTTGAGCAAACAATCTCTCTCTCTCTCTATCTCTATCTCTCCCTCTCTCCCTCCCTCTTAAAAAAAGATATCATTTTTTCTTCTTTTTTTTTTTTTTTATATATAAACCTGAACACCACATAAATGCCCTGATGGGAGATTAGAGAAGTCTTCAGTTTTGCTTGAAGCTGTGTGCTATCTCATTGGTATTCATAGCAAACAGTACTACTGTTTGTGTGTGTGTGTGTGGAGCCAACAGTCTTTCGTAGCTCCAGATCGTGCTACACTCTAAGGCAGGGGTGCTCAACTCCGGTCCTGGAGAGCCACTGTCCTGCATGTTTTAGGTTTCTCACCCGATCTCCAGGACCGGAGTTGGGCACCCCTGCTGTAAGGTGTTGTGATGATGTTGACAATCTGACTTCCGTTTAACTGGGACTTTAAATAACCTGGTTATGCTGCAGATTTCTGAAGCTGTTCTAGTCTCATGGTACATTCACAGAAAGTTCAGGAAGGTGAGAGCCACAAATGAGCCGACAGCAGGCGCTCCAATTAGAGCAAAATCCAACATCTCTGCCTCCAAGTTGTTGGCGGCATCAAAGCGGCTTCATGGAGCGCCAGAGTACAGCTGTGCATGTTGGCTAATACAAACTGACAACTGTCCAGCAGCTTTGGGGGAAAAAATGTTGCATTCCTTACGTGATCAATAATGCCGTACACTATATATGCAGCTCCACGGCTGTTGGCGAAGGTCTGGAAGTGTGGGGCGGCCTGTCCCAGTGTGAACGCTCCAATAAGCACCACGAAGAACACCTTAAGAGACACACACACAACAGCGTGAGCTGCATCAACCTGCAGCATCAGAGGCTCCCAGTGTTTAAGGGGGAGAGATCATTAGAAATTATGTTATAAAATGTCTACTTACGGTAAGTAAAGTTCCAATGGTGTATTCATCACTCAGGATGAGTGTAGTTCCGTACCAAAAGGCCAGAGCATAGGTCAGATAGATCAACATGTAGTTCAGGCCCATGGAAAAGTTAGCAGATGTCGCCTTTTTTATGCCCACTCTCTTTGCATCCTCCAAGTTATTATTATATCTGTGGCACACACACACACGAGAGAGATATGAGTGCCAGTTAAATGGAAAACTAACAAAGTTAAATATAAACTTGATTATTTTGTTGTTGTAGGCTTTATCCAGGGACAGATTTCCTGGAATTTATAAACCAAGATTTATTCTTGAATGGAAAATTACCACATTTAGTCTCAGACCTTTCCATCAGATTGGTACAATGTCAAAATCTTGTTGTAAGTTAATTGCAACATTTAGGATTGGAATATTCCAGCACTGATATTCATATGGATAATATATAATACCCTGTCCCTACTTTTTGCATATTTTATGCATATTTTTCATAGCTCATTGAATTTGATCTTTTTTGTATGAAATGCGCTACACAAACGTCTTTTTAAGTCAAAAACTGGATATTGTTTTACACTACTGACAAAATTGACATTATATCCACTGATAATAAGTTGGGAATCAACGGTGGCCCATATTTACATCAAAGATGTTGTACTTACCGGCTGATTTCTCTCTCCTGACCACTGAAGGCAAACACCGTTCTGATAGACGAGAGCACCTCTTCTGCAACGGCTCCGGCTTTGGCATACGCAGTCTGCTCTTTAAGTGTGAAACTCGCCATCACCTACTCCAACAAGAAGACAGACAGAGTTATTAATTATACCTGCAGGGGAATGTGTGTTCATGATCAACACCAGGGATGCAACAATACAGTGAGCCCGCAGTTCAATACGTGTCCTGGTTCTTGGGTTACGGTTTCAGTTCTGTTTCGGTACACATTTTGTGTGGAGAAAAAAAAATTGCTAATCATAGATTAAAAGAGTATTTCTTTCTTCTTTTTTTTTTACATTCAGACACATTCAAGTGTATTGTATAATAAAATAAATAAATATGTCAAACAAAACGAACACTTTCAAATACAAAAGTGCTTCTTAGCCTTGACGACTGGTATAGGATAAAAGGGGGTAAACAATTTAAAAAGGAAATGTACATATTTAAAACATAAAGTCACCGTTTTAAATAAAAATATCTCTATCTATTCGGTAGCCTATATAGGACTTAATTCATGCAGTTTAAGAATATATATACATACACACACATAGAATATATGTACAGTGCTATGCATACGTTTAGGCATCCCATGCTAAAGTTGACTAAAAAGAAGAATAAAAATCATCTTTTGGGAATTGATCTTAATGCCTTAATTAAACAAATGAGGAAAAATCACCTGGGCCTTTGGAGTTAAAATAAAATACAAATCCTCACATACCCTTCACACACCTAGAGACTGGCATGGTGATAGCCTAAAGCATGCTAGTTAGCCTAATGATTTCTCAATGCAAATCAAACCAGCTAATAGGCTAACTGAAAAGCACCATGATTTTCTCTAGGTATGTGATGGGTATGTGAGGATTTGGATTTTATTTTAACTCCAAAGGTCCAGGTGACTTTATCAGAATGCATAGTATCCTGGATCCATGTAATAACCGGCCTTTAAAAATAAAAATCTGCCTGCCTCTATGGGAGTTTAACATAGGGGTGCCCATACTTATGCACCCTGTATTTTAATGAAGAACATTTATTTCTTTACCATACATTATTCATTCACAAAGAAAATTGGTGTCCTAAAAGGTAGGATTTTTCCTCATTTGTTTAATTAAGGCATTAAGATCAATTCCCAAAAGATGATTGTATTCCTCTTTTTAGTCAACTTTAGCATGGGGTGCCTATATACATACATATACACACACGTTCCCACTGCACGTGTTTCTTTCTTGTGTTTTCTGCACCGGTAGAATCGGCTTGTTGGAAGGCATCAACGAGAGACAGTGACGGTTAACCTGCTCAGCCTTCCTGCTTCCAGGACGTTGGATATTTATTCGGCAGGGGGGCATTTCCCCATCAAGTGCCCGTTCTGTACGGTTCAATATTATATTGAGAACCATCCCTAATCAACATGGGTAGAGCAATAGAAATGCAGGAAGGTGGACAAAGAGAAGGCAAAGTTTAAAACAGCAACACAAAGACGATAGAGAAGGAGACTTACCTTAGAGAAGAATGCAGCTGACATAATGATTGCAGGGCTCACCGCCAGGATGACGAGGGTGAGTTTCCAGCCTTTGGCAAAGCCAATGACGAAGGCTGCGATGAAGGTGGTCGAGGCCTGAATAATCCTCCCGGCCTTGTCGCCAATACCCTCTTGGATCTTATAGACGTCGCTGCACGCAAATATAAAGAACATGTCCACCAATGATCCACAGGATACTGCAACATTCATGTATTACGGGTGAAAGGGATAACATTTATTTTTATTTTTATGATGAGAATAACAGAAATCATGAAAACGAAGATTCTCTTTTCTCTGTCACTGATGAAAGCCACTTTACAGAAGAGCCGAGCGAGAGGGTCCCGGGTTCGATTCCCAGTTCCTGCTCTGTGGAGATTGCATGTTCTCTGTGGGTTCTCTCCGGGTTCTCCGGCTTCCTCCTACAGTCCAAAGACATGCAGGATGGACCTGTCTGTCTCTACATGTCTCCCTGTGATAGACTGGTTACCTGTCTGTCTCTACATGTTAGCCCTGTGATAGACTGGTTACCTGTCTGTCTCTACATGTCTCCCTGTGATAGACTGGTTACCTGTCTGTCTCTACATGTTAGCCCTGTGATAGACTGGTTAGCTGTCTGTCTCTACATGTCAGCCCTGTGATAGACTGGTTACCTGTCTGTCTCTACATGTTAGCCCTGTGATAGACTGGTTACCTGTCTGTCTCTACATGTCTCCCTGTGATAGACTGGTTACCTGTCTGTCTCTACATGTTAGCCCTGTGATAGACTGGTTACCTGTCTGTCTCTACATGTCAGCCCTGTGATAGACTGGTTAGCTGTCTGTCTCTACATGTTAGCCCTGTGATAGACTGGTTACCTGTCTGTCTCTACATGTCAGCCCTGTGATAGACTGGTTACCTGTCTGTCTCTACATGTCAGCCCTGTGATAGACTGGTTACCTGTCTGTCTCTACATGTCAGCCCTGTGATAGACTGGTTACCTCTCTGTCTCTACATGTCAGCCCTGTGATAGACTGGTTACCTGTCTGTCTCTACATGTCTCCCTGTGATAGGTTACCTGTCTGTCTCTACATGTCAGCCCTGTGATAGACTGGTTACCTGTCTGTCTCTACATGTCAGCCCTGTGATAGACTGGTTACCTGTCTGTCTCTACATGTCTCCCTGTGATTGACTGGTTACCTGTCTGTCTCTACATGTCAGCCCTGTGATAGACTGGTTACCTGTCTGTCTCTACATGTCAGCCCTGTGATAGACTGGTTACCTGTCTGTCTCTACATGTCAGCCCTGTGATAGACTGGTTACCTGTCTGTCTCTACATGTCAGCCCTGTGATAGACTGGTTACCTGTCTGTCTCTACATGTCAGCCCTGTGATAGACTGGTTACCTGTCTGTCTCTACATGTCTCCCTGTGATAGACTGGTTACCTGTCTGTCTCTACATGTCAGCCCTGTGATAGACTGGTTACCTGTCTGTCTCTACATGTCAGCCCTGTGATAGACTGGTTACCTGTCTGTCTCTACATGTCAGCCCTGTGATAGACTGGTTACCTGTCTGTCTCTACATGTCAGCCCTGTGATAGACTGGTTACCTGTCTGTCCCCCCAGTTTAAGTCATTTTTCTTTTTTTTTAATGTGAAGGATTATTGTTTGTCTTCTTTGATAGTAAATTAAGTATGTTTCAGCTTAACTGTTGGTTAAAAAGACCAGCAAGTTAAATATGGGCTCTGGGAAAATGTGACGGGTTTTTTTTCACTCACATAGACCAAATAATGAGTCAATTATTTCAGAAAATGGTCGGCAAAGTTTGAAAAATGTGTCGGAAGGTTGCAACTGCACTTAAAAATCATGTTGTGTGTGACTTGTCTGTTAAACCCACTCTGTGAGACGCGTGTTGAGCTCTCCCGTTTCATTGACGTCGAACCAACTGATGTCCTGCCGCATGATACTGTGGAAAAAGTATGTGCGGATGCGTTTAATCTGCCGCCCGGCTGACAGGCTCCAGAAGGCCACCTGCCCGTAGGCCGCCACCAGCACGACGACACCCAAGATGGAGAAGTCGATGGCATATCTGGAAGAAGAGAAGTACTGTGATACACAATTGGTGTTATTTTACATCTAGAGAAAGTTTCTAGCAAAACATCAAATTCAACATTTTGGAGACATCCCCCCAACAACAGCAGCTTGCCCTGTCCCTACCTCGTCATATCTTGCTGCAAGGTGCTGTTTCTCACTAAGTGGGTGACATCTGAAGACACAAGGCAATAAACAACATTGATAAACGATGCCATGCACATCACATCTTACAATCCCCAGGTCTGTGACTAGTAAACTCACTGGAGTTGGAGTTGGCGATGTGGGTCTGTTTGCCGTTGGATACGAAGCTGTCTGTCATGTTCCCGAACACGATGCACATGATAGGAAGCACCAAACCGTGGATCACGCCGCAGACCGTCCCGAGCACGATCATCAAAATGTCTAAGCCTTTCGCAAACCTTAACTGCCCTCACAGAGAAAAGGACAGCGTGTGGATAGACCAAAGACAAAACAATTGGAATTATGCAATCAGAGCAGGGGAAAGGCTTTAAACTCCAAGCAGCTATTGTATTCTCACAGCAGGGGATGGGTGGAGTCAAAGAACAACAGGGGATGTTGCACCCCCTTCTTACCCCCCCCCCCCCCCCCCCCCCCCCCCTTTATTTTACACACTCACACAGACCTTGCCTTGAGGCTTGAAAGATCGTACCACTTCCAGCTAGGGACGGGACGATATGAAAATCACATGTTGCAATTGGGATTGACAATATTTTCCCGATAATCATCAAAATATTAAAATGGAACTAAAACATACTGGAATACATTTAAATCCTGCATGGATAAAGATATATATTTAAAAATATATAATTTTGTATCTTGTATTTTTTTTAAATCATATATTTTGCTCTTCTGCCATGTTAGAGAGGTCGTCAAGTCACTAGTGGCAACATTTACAATGATCCCATTAATGGTAATTCAACAGGATCAACTCTCATTAATAGAGCTTTGTTTTGTTTTTCAATCACATAAATACACATGACATCATCATTTCAATTGCCTTTGACCACAGCACATATCCAGTTGACTGCCATATTACTCCAGCTGTTACACTATCGGCCAAACGGAGCAGATTCTGATTCAGATGTCTGTCTTTGGACTTCTTCTTTCTGATATTACTTGTACATTAAACTTTTCATTTTGCAGAAGTGATATTGAATCACAGTGGGACCTTTTTGGTGAAAAATAAAATTAGACTGAAAGTTAAAAACATTAAGACATGAACTTCTTCTAAAGAATAATTATATTGCACAAACACCTGATTCTGACAGAAAGAGATAACAGCTTACCACATCAATGGGGCCAACCATGGGCTGCTTTGGCTCTTTTTTCCCCTCTTCATTCTCCTCGCTTTCACTGGAGGATATAACAATTATGATGCATATAAACATATATATATAGGCCTATATCCACCCAGATAATCAAGATGAAGTCCTAAGAGCTAATTTAGTCAGAAAGAGATGAGATAATTTAACGTTTGCTTACCTTAAATATGGATTTTGTTCATGTTTGCCTTTGGCCAACATTTCTGTTTCGTCCTTCACATCCATGCCTGGATCCCGTCAGAAGGTCTCACGTCTCAGTCTGAACTAATATGATCCACTATGAGATTAAACAGAACGGCCTCGGGCTTCCACTCCTATCGCTTGGCTCAGTCATAGAACTGCACAGGCTGCCTGTCGTATAGAAGTCGAATAAACCAGGACTAGTTTTAAAACAGGCACCGGTTTTCTGCTCTCTCTCTCTCTCTCTCTCTCTCTCTCTCTCTCTCTCTCTCTCTCTCTCTTCTGACGCGGGGACCGGAAATACAAGGTAGGCTACTGTAACTAACAGTTTGTCAACAGTGTCCGCTGCCGCGTCTCTCAATTTGCTGTCCGTCCTGTTTTAATAACGCTACCGGGTTAACGGCTTCACCTGAAAATGTGTAAATGTTAGTAAGGCTGTTATTTTTAACTCTGACTCTGTCATTTTAGCATTAAATAAAATATTATTTATCAAGTAGTTTCTAGGCTATATACCGATATATAAGTGTGTGTGTGTGTGTGTATATATATATATATATATATATATATATATATATATATATATATATATAGTAGTTATTTTGCTTTCTCATATCCTAGTCCTGAAACACCCCATCAAATGTGCATTTAGTGATTAATTCAGGTAATATTTAAGGCCAGGTTTAAGCTTTTGTGAAGCATTGGAGGACTGAGCCAATTGTTAAAATGGAAAAAAATGGCTTGAAAATGGGTTAATTAGCCTACCCCAAGCTTCAGTTACAGTGACCTCTCCTGGTGAAGTGTAAGGCTGCAGTGGATTTAAAGCTTTGCCTTGCGCGCGCCCGCACAAACACACATACACTATCATGTTGTATACAATAAAGATTCATAAATATGTGTTTTGTGTTATTGAGGAGGAGAGAGTGCTGAATATATGGCAGGTGATTCTTCAGCAACGAAGCAGTTCGGACAATGCAGCAGTGCACTATGGGATTGTAGTTCAGGGTTTGAAGCACGTATCCAAGCTTAAGGCCAAATCCCAATGTCCCCCCTAAAGTCTAAACCCTGAACCCTCAGGGACCACCTCACCTGGTAAATGGTTGAGTGTGAGAGGCTGTGAGGGCTTGAAATGGTAAAAACAAATGGGACAGCACCCGGCATGTCACTTTACTTTGATGACACAAAATATATTATCTAAAAGTGTTGGGTTGACGTAATTGTCAAATCATTTATTGACTTGTTTTACTTAAATCGGCTTCAATAAGTTTAATTTTCCGAACATTTTTAATTAAGTAGATGCAATTTCCCACATTCTGGTGCATTCTAACATGTTTTTGAAAGATGTCTGGTCCGTGTGTCTCTTGTTCCTAGAAATGAAAATGAGAATTAAATAGGCCTATCATTGTTATACTCACATTTTTTATAATGCCTTTGCAATAGTAGTTATACAACTGACGACAGAATCAAAACAAGCTTTTGCAGTGTATACACTTATGATAGCCTAAATATTGAGAGTGCAATGTTAATTTGCACAAGGTTTTTTTCTCAGCTACTGAAATGCACCACACATTTCTCTCTTCATCTCCACCACCTTTTTTTCCTTTCAACTTTTTTTTGGTTTTCAGTTATTAATATTTCACATCAAGAACATCATGTGATGAACATCTGCTCCCGTCGCAAAAACTCGTCTGAAAGCTGAAGTTAATAGTTGTATAATGTGACTGCCACATCAAAATGGCACTAGTAGATCTGATTGATTAAATGAATGTCATAAGTGTGCTGATAGCTCAGTGGTAGAGTTACCGCCCCATGTACCGAGGCTTCCTGCAGAGGTTCTTTCAGTCGTAATGGGGGAGCAAATAAAATAAATATAATAACATAATTCAAAGTGGTAAATAGTCTTTACGCTGACACAGAAAAGTAATTCCCTCCGATGAGAATCTGGATCTCTCATATAAAACATGAACACTCCACGGATCTTTTACAAAGCTGATGCCATTTTCCAAGAGAGCTGATTGGTCACTAGGCAGTGCTTTTCTTTTCTCCCTGTTGATCTCTTATCAGGAACACACTTACATATTTTATGCACATTTGTCTGTGAATCACAAGGGATAATGTTTCTTCAAAACATTTCTCATATTTTGTTATTGATTTATTGAATTTTTAGTCATCAACCACATGATTACACACCATTTTATGGAAAGAATGCTAATTTTAACACACAGAATTAAGAAAAAATTAAACAGAAAACACGGAACTTGGGAAAAAATGAAGACAGAATCTGGAAAAAATAAAAACGGATTTCTTCATAGTTACAGGTGTTGAGAGTTAAGCTTTTAGAGCCAGTGATGGGGTGGAGCTTGGATCTCACCCCATTTAGCCTACTCTTTGGTTGGAACTATGGTCAGAATTCAATTCAATTCAATTTTATTTATAGTGTCAGCTCCTAATTGATAAAGGATTAACATTAAATCATGCTGGGCGTGGATAAGAGCTGGAAAGACGGTAAGCCGTTTGGTGCAAGAAGTTAAGAGAAGCAGGTGCTGGCTTCTGCACTGTGTGCTCTAGAAAGCTAGTAAATGCAACGAGCGGTAAAACAGTGCAACCACGTCATGAATCTGACCCGCTCATAGAGCAGCTGTTCACGCTCTCCAACACACAACACGGTTACCGGGAGCAACCACCATGGCTGATGAGCAGGCATCAATGACATTTTCTAAATTCTGTGTTTTCTGTTTTAATTTTTCTAAATGTGCTGTTTTAATTTTAGAGCATTTTTCCCATCAAATTGTGGGGGCAGGAGCCGATCCCAGCTTACATTGGTACACATTGGACAGGTCGCCAGTCTATCACAGGGCTGACACGTAGAGACAGACAGGTACCCAGTCTATCACAGGTAGACATGTAGAGACAGACAGGTAACCAGTCTATCACAGGGCTGACATGTAGAGACAGACAGGTAACCAGTCTATCACAGGGCCGACATGTAGAGACAGACAGGTAACCAGTCTATCACAGGGCTGACATATAGAGACAGACAGGTACCCAGTCTATCACAGGTAGACATGTAGAGACAGACAGGTAACCAGTCTATCACAGGGCTGACATGTAGAGACAGACAGGTAACCAGTCTATCACAGGGCTGACACGTAGAGACAGACAGGTACCCAGTCTATCACAGGTAGACATGTAGAGACAGACAGGTAACCAGTCTATCACAGGGCTGACATGTAGAGACAGACAGGTAACCAGTCTATCACAGGGCCGACATGTAGAGACAGACAGGTAACCAGTCTATCACAGGGCTGACATATAGAGACAGACAGGTACCCAGTCTATCACAGGTAGACATGTAGAGACAGACAGGTAACCAGTCTATCACAGGGCTGACATGTAGAGACAGACAGGTAACCAGTCTATCACAGGGCTGACATGTAGACAGACAGGTCGCCAGTCTATCACAGGGCTGACACGTAGAGACAGACAGGTACCCAGTCTATCACAGGTAGACATGTAGAGACAGACAGGTAACCAGTCTATCACAGGGCTGACATGTAGAGACAGACAGGTCGCCAGTCTATCACAGGGCTGACATGTAGAGACAGACAGGTCGCCAGTCTATCACAGGGCTGACATGTAGAGACAGACAGGTCGCCAGTCTATCACAGGGCTGACACGTAGAGACAGACAGGTAACCAGTCTATCAGAGGGCCGACATGTAGAGACAGACAGGTAACCAGTCTATCAGAGGGCCGACATGTAGAGACAGACAGGTAACCAGTCTATCAGAGGGCCGACATGTAGAGACAGACAGGTAACCAGTCTATCAGAGGGCCGACATGTAGAGACAGACAGGTAACCAGTCTATCACAGGGCCGACAAGAGACAGACAGGTAACCAGTCTATCACAGGGCCGACATGTAGAGACAGACAGGTAACCAGTCTATCACAGGGCCGACATGTAGAGACAGACAGGTACCCAGTCTGCAGGGCTGACATGTAGAGACAGACAGGTAACCAGTCTATCACAGGGCCGACATGTAGAGACAGACAGGTAACCAGTAGAGACATGTTGGCAACCATTCACACCTACGGGACATTTAGAGTCATCAGTGAAGCCGGAGAGCCTGGAGGACACCAACGCTCACACGGGGAGAACATGTAAACTCTAGGAGGAACCCAAACCCGGAATTGAACCCGGGACCATGAAATAACTTAAATGCCCTGATGGAAGATTAGATAAGTCTTCAGTTTTGCTTGAAGCTGTGTGCTAACCCATTGGTATTCATAGCAAACAGTACTACTGTTTGTCAGTGGCGGCGCCAGAGTATTTTTTCTGGTTCAACTACGGTCGGGCTAACTCATACGGCTCAAATCAATGCCAGAATTTCAATGTGAATATATAACAACACCCAGTGGCGCTGCCAGACGGAATCCTGTACGCACTGTGAGGACTTTTTTTGAAGGTGAAAAAAAAATTGATGGTGCTGAACCGGGGCTGGATTGGAAGATTCAGCGGGCTAGATATTTAAATTATGCAAATCAGCGGGTGACACCAAACAACGTCTGCCCAAGCAAGTCAGAGCTTTTCTTTCTCTCACACAGTGACCTGGAGAGACGCAGCCGCATTTGAGAGGATGATCGCGCGTGTGTGCGCAATTGCGCAGCGTGTGTTGGCCCCTCTCCACTACACAATACAGCTCGGCTCTGATCACTGTGGGCCGAGGCGATGCATGTCTCTCTCCCGGGAGAGTTATCATACCGTACTGTGCGTGTGTGTCCAAGCGTGTGTGCGTGCGTGGAGTGCTCACAAGCGTGCGCTTGTGTTTAGGGCGGGGATGGAGGGCACAAAAAAATATTTGCACCTGGCCTATCACCATGATATACGCTACTGATTTCACTGATACTGAAAACATTAGATTTTGTCTTAAAAAAGTATTTTTCCATTTGTTGTTGTATTTGCCGTTTCTGTGCGTACATTGAAATTGAATCCTGGCGGCGCCGCTGACAACACCCTCCCGCAGCTATAAACACGCACACAGTGAGAGAGAGAGACAGACAGCGAAACGTGAGTAGTTACGTTAACAGCCGGGACCCGAGTGGTCATCTTCCCCTGCAGGTGTCAACGGTGCGTCCGTAGTTTGTTAATGAACCCAGATCAGTGACAGTTGTCATCGCAGCTGCCTGAATGCCGTACGACGTGACGTGGTGGTGCTGTTGGACTCCGCACTTTTCTTGGTTATTTTGTTGTTGTTTTTTTCTTGATGGTTTTATGGTAGGGCTAACACAATTCTTGATGGGGCTATAGCCCAACCAAGCCCCCCCCTGGCGCCGCCACTGCTGTTGTGTGTGTGTGTGTGTGTGTGTGTGTGTGTGTGTGTGTGTGTGTGTGTGTGTGTGTGTGTGTGTGTGTGTGTGTGTGTGTGTGTGTGGAGCCAACAGTCTTTCGTATTGAGCAAAACGATAGCAGGCATTGCACTTTTAAGTGGTCCAATCAAATGGAGCAGATTCGATTATTAATAGATCATTATTAATATCAATGAAATGATTTACAGGTCCAAATCCCGGGAGAACGAGCAGGAGGAGGTGAGACCTGTGCTCAGGTAGAAAGAGGAGACCTTTGTCCAGGTCGAGGTCCGTGGAGGAAAAAAACTGTGTGGCCATCATGCTGAGTGAGAAGGCCTGGGAGGAACGGTGGATTATAGATTTGGGGCCAATGATAATCATTTCTGGTTTATTACGGTATAGTTTGAGGAAGTTGTGGTTCATCCAGGTGTCAGTGAGGCAGGCTGTGAGAGAATGGCAGGAGTGATGGTTTTTGTGGAGATGTAAAGCTTTCATTTTGAAAACCCCCACCGGAAGTCCTGTACCACTGCAGCTTCGGTTTGTTTTCAGTCCCTCTTCGGCTGAGCAGCGTGTGTGTGTGTGTGCTCGTCCGGGCTGACGGAGACTGCTGGTCCTGTGCTGCCGTGGTGCAGAGCGAGCAGCGCCGGGACTACGCTCCGCCTCCGCCCGCAGCCACGGACGCGGGCCGGGGATGGCGTCTCTCGGCGCCGGGCAGCATGTCATCCGAAAGCGGGGAGCAGGCAGGAGCGCCGCGGTGGAGAGGTGGAACCTGCTCACGGTGTGCAGGTGGGAATTCCTCACTCATCTTTCCTCTTCGATGCACGAGCTGCTTGTTTATTAATCATTTCTGAGCCTGCGTTTGTTTTGAGGTTAGCTATAGCAGCAGGGCTGCCGCGTCCATCCGTGTTTAAAAACACTCATATGCACACACATGAAGAAAGTCATTCAGTGTCTGATCTGGAAGAGATGCATTCAAGTATTATTGGAAAAATAGATTCAAATGTCTGCTGGTTGATCTCAGGGTAAATGCTTGTATCATGTATGTTTTGTAGGCTACGTTACATGCGTCTCTATTCATTCATTCAAACACGCACAAATACGCCTTCACGGCCCCAGCAGCAGCACAATCACTGGTGTTGGATTAAGCCCAGCTTTTCTTTTTAGAATAATACTCGGGTCATTAGTCCAAATTCCTTCATCACAACCCCACCCCGTTATAAATGTTGGATTAAAATATTTGTTTCTTTATGTTTTTCCCACATTTAAAACAAATACAAATAACAAAATAAAGATATTGATTCCAGAAAACAATGCAGAAAGTCTGTTTTTATAGACTATAGAGTAAATATTCCAGTTAATATATGAATGAATTCCTCAATGCATTCATGAATGATCTGTTCACGGCTGACGGATGCTGTGGTGTGCACGCTTGCCTGTTTCCCTCCCTCTGTCAGTTGAAGCAAAGAGGCTCTGAGGATTGACTATGGTCCTCAGAGTTGCTGGCAAATGTCAGTTACTGACTGACGGCCTCCGTGGTGCATTCGAGACAGTAGAGCAGGAAAGGTCAGAGGAACAAAGGGAAGATTCATACTTTTATTTTATTTTTGGCACCAAGAAAGTGCTCCGAAAACCAAGGTGTCTGTAATCATTTTTAGGATTCAGGGCATCATGACTGGCTCACCTTCCTCCACCAACTTCACTTTAAACACAGGGAGATGAATTAGAGGCAGGTGTTCCTTTCTGCCTCCGCAGCAGCCATCAACTTGCTGACTGGCACAAGCGGAGGAGGGAGAAGGCTGAGAGAAGTGACAGCAGATTGGCAAAAGCAATGAACCAAATATCAAATAGTGGAGTTATAGACTGTCTGAACAACAAAAAGAGGATGATTTAACATCTTGAAAACATTTCCATATTTTGGTTCCTCTTAGGGAGCTGGAATGTTGTTGACCTCATCCTCTTCCACGCTGAGACTGAATCTCATGGAGCTGAAATTATACAGATAAGTTGACTGACATGTTGATGAATCATTTCAGTCATTTTTTAAAACAAAAATATATAAAAATATTCACTGGTTCCAGCCTTGTGCATCACTTTAGCCTGCTTCAGTATTTGGTATCTTGGGAAACTTGTGGCTCTTCTCCATGATTTAAAGTTCAGCACGGCGGGAGTCTACATGGACCGCTTTCTCAGGGGTTTGAGCTTTAAGAGAAGTGTGGATTGAGTGAGCCTGAGAGGAAAACAGAGACTCTGCTGTAGCTACACGCCTGCCATTAAAAAGATGCCAGTTGTTTTCAAGTCTTGTGTCCTCCAGAGTGGAGGAAATGTTTTTTACAGACTGAAAGCTAAAGGGAAGAGCAGCGGTGCTTTCTAAGAGGTCATGTGACACAACATAACCAGGAACATGTGTAGCATTTATGGGGATCTATTAGTAGAAATCATGACTTCATGATCGCAGACTGGGACCCTAAAGGGACTTCAGTTGATGCAATGAAGAGCTCAATCAGTTTATCGCCACAGCAGAATTTTGTACTTTACTTAATCATGTCAGAATTTCACACAAGTCCAAGATTTTTTAACTGTGCGAACGTTGAAAATAACTGAGAGGATAAGTGTAATATAGTTCTTACGGAGAGGGAAATGGATTCATCCAAACTGCTGTGAAGAGCAGGTTTGCTTTTCAAAGTGTTGGAAAGTCAATGTGCATGATGTGTGATTAAAGCCTGCACTTATTCCTGGAAATAAGATGAAATCTATCTGCTTTTGTGTCCTGTCACGGGGAAGTAGCCTACACACTCTGTGGTCAGCCTGCTGCTAAGCAACGACAGAGATGAAGCCAGATTATTTCTGCTGATGTTGAAGGCTGCACACAATTTGGATTTAAATGATACACACACACTCACACTCACACACTCACACACTCTCACACACACACACACACACACACACACACACTCACACACACACACTCACACACTCACACACTCACACACACACACACACACACACACACACACACACACACACACACACACACACACACACACACACACACCGCAGCCTCGTCCACTAAGGCTCTCCTTCCTGTCTAATTAGTTGAAAGCAGATTAGACGGAGTTGTCCGTGCACATGACTGTTGTTGGGCAGCACTAGTGTTGTTTTTGGCGGCCTGTTTTACTTTTAGTTTTAGTCTAGTCTTTGTCTCAAGCTATCATTTTAGTTTTAATTAGTTTTAGTCATGTCCATCCTATTTTTAGTCTAGTCAAGTTTCAGTCGACTAAAAGTCTGAGCATTTTAGTCTTATTTTAGTCAGAATTGTCCGTGACTAGTCTAGTTTTAGTCAAAGATTATATTTAGCCAAACCCATTTCACAATTCAAACATCCATCCATCCATCCATCCATCCATCCATCCATCCATCCATCCATCCATCCATCCATCCATTGTCTACCGCTTATCCTATATTCAGGGTCACGGGGGGGCTGGAGCTGATCCCAGCTGTCATTGGGTGAAGGCAGGGTACACCCTGGACAGGACGCCAGTCTATCGCAGGGCCAACATGTAGAGACAAACAACCATTCACACTCACATACACACCTACATTCATTAACCTATCCCCATCCTGCATGTCTTTGGACTGTGGGAGGAAGCCGGAGAACCCGGAGAGAACCCACGCTTACACGGGGAGAACATGCAAACTCCACACAGAAGGAACCCGAACCCAAACCGGGAATCGAACCCGGGACCCTCTTGCTACACAATTCAAACAAGGTTATCTTATTATTATATTATTGTTACCTTATACACTCAAGAATACATCTATTCCAGACCAGTGTTGGTCAAGTTACTTCGAAAAAGTAATTAGTTACTGATTACTGATTACTTATCCAAGAAAGTAATCCAGTTACTTTACTGATTACTTATTTTCAAAAGTAATTAGTTACTTTACTAATTACTTTACTTAGTTACTTTTCAAAAATACGCTATACACAACTTGTTTTTATTACTCAATCTTTTTAACTATGCACAATCCAGACACAGAAGACGCTCTGATTTGAATTAACAACATATTATTTTACCAACCAAATATGTTATTACATGACCAGCATTTTCGCGTCTCGTCTAGTTTTCCTCATATAAAGGATAAAGGTTCATTGACGATGATATTTAGTCATAATTTTCATTAACGAAAGCAACACTACCCAGATAAACATTTAATACAGTATAACTGTACTAATATTTATTTTTATACTTATTTGACTCTTTTTCTTTCTCTTATAACTGCAGCTGTATAACTTCCCGAGGGATTACTAAAGTATTCTGATTCTGATTTCCACAGATATTTATGAACAAATACAGATAAATGCGAAGGAGGTCGCAAACTACAAATAGCCTACAGATCGCGTCTAACAGGATGTAACTTTTTATATGACTTCCTGTCAAATCTTCGAAGGCCGATAATAATAACGCGACTAAACGAGACGAAACAACGATATAACATTTCGTCTCGCCTTGTTTTGGTCAACGAAAATGAAGACACATTTTAGCATAGTTTTTATTTTGTAAACCACGTTTAGTCTCGTTTTTATTCGTCTACAATATTGCATTATACATTTAATTATCGTTATCGTCACATGACCAGCATTTTCGTTGCGTCTCGTTTTCCTCACGTGATAAAGGTTCGTTGACGACGATATTTCGTCATAATTTTCGTTAACGAAAGCAACACTAGGCAGCACATGACTGGTTCTGTCTCCGGATATTAATCAAAGTCTCATTTACCTATATGGAGGCCCGGTGTGCTCATTTTCCATGCCTTGTAATTATTGACAGAAATGTGAAAACATAAACGTGTTTGCTTTGTATCAGTTGAGATTTGTCCTTATGTGCAATTGGTGAAATGTGCATTAGCAGGAGTCTGATCTGGTAGACACCTATGAAGCTCCACACTGTGGTGACCATTGATATTTAATGAAGGGCGTGCATCTTTTGTCTTCAGGTTTTCAGTGAAGACTCTGCTGGACCGCTCCTGTTTCGAGACAATAGACGATGCCTCTCCGGACTTCGTTAACTTCGTTTCCATCCTGGAGCACATCCTTAGTCATCGACTCAAAGGTAAAAAACGTAAGCAACCCTCCTCTCATCCCCAAGTTAAGTTCATGATATCTTGTTTCCCTTTTTTGAGATTAGTATGAAAAGATTCTCAGTATCATGCAGCATATGATATGAATACTGTATTACAGACTCAGAGGTTCCATATAAAATACATTACAATACAACTACAGGTCAACACATTAATATACATGCAAGCACCTGTTCCAGTGTTTCCACAGTCCAGATGTGTACCTTGTATCACTCTGTTTAATGTTAGTGAGTGCAGCGATTAGGCTATTTTTTGACTCTAGAAGTCGACACATAAATGTATATAAAATTCCTCAACACAGCATGGAAGGTGGGGACATTACTATTAACCAATAAAGTGCTTGCACTTGTCCATCTTGGCAGCTTAAGGAGGATCCTGAACGCATCATTATATGCTACCTGTAGCTTCATTAGCATTGCTGTGGTATATTTACACCAGAGATGAGCTGTGTAAAGAGGAGTACAGGCTCTGAAGAGACTAACTTTAATGTCATCCGTGCACATATGGAATCTGCAGGCCAGCATATTGGCCTGAGCATAGAGCTATATATATATACAGTATATATTATATATAGATATATTCTTATTATTCTTAACTAGAGTATAAACACTGGCCTGCTAAAGACTAATATTTCAGATCTCCACTTCCAGAAAGTTGGTCCGTTTAGCCACTAAACTAAATTCAAGTCCAATGAGTGCACATTTTATGCCACTTCAGTGTCATTTCTGGGTGAAAAAGCTCAAATACTGTGTTCCTATTCCATTTGCATAACAAGTAGGAAGTTGATTTCTGTGTCTTTATAATTCAGAGCATTGTGAATACATAAACAAGCTCTTAAAACCTCTGTTTCTGTCTCTATTCTCTCAGGACAGACAACTTGGTTTGGCTATGAGACTCCTCGCAGCTTCTGGGATTTCATAAAAGCCGCCTGCAGCAAAGTTCCTCATAATTGCATACGAAGCATCGAGAGCATGGAGAATGTGCGATCATCGAGAGCTAAAGTGAGGATAAAGCTGTCTTGGGATCAGATTTAATTAACAGATGCAGCAGAGAAGGAAATAACATGATCTCCAAAATGTCAGAAAGTTGAATACAACAAGAGCGTGAAAAAAAAACCCTGTTATTCAGCCAAAAATGAAAAGATATTATTAGTATCAGTATCAGTACAGCACTACATTTTCTACTGTGACTCCAAAAGTATCCTGACCTATGGCACACACAAATTGCACAAACAGGCGTTATATTAGATTTGCATTATCCCCTCGGGAACAAAATACAAACGTTAAGAACACTCGTGGACATAAAACATGACTCAGTCTTAGCTGGCGGGGAAGACAACAAACAATTTGAGCTAACAATCTCTCTCTCTCTCTCTCTCTCTCTCTCTCTCTCTCTCTCTCTCTCTCTCTCTCTGTGACCTCCTCTATAAGCTTCCACTAACTGTTGCTTGTTCTGTCTGCAGGGCCGAGCCTGGATCAGAGCGGTGCTGATGGAGAAAAGATTATCAGAATACATCTCATCTGCACTGAGGGACTCCAAAACCATGAGGTCTTAATGTGGTGCTCATCTACTGAACACACTGTTTCTCCCTTCAACACAGTTATGAATGAAATAAAAATCAGCATGTTACACTGTCATTTAGATCTCCTTCCACCTGACCACAAGAAGTCAATCATCACGTCGGTTGGCGGGAGCTGGTGAAGTTGAATTCATGGCATGAATGTGTGCATGTGTTGGTTGTAGAAGGTGTTACGAGGAAGGAGCGGTCATGCTGGGAGAGGAGGCGGGTCTGTTGGCAGACACACTCATCGGACTGAACACCATCGACTTCAGGTGCGAGTCACATTCTGCTCCTTCTTACTGTGAGACTTCCTGTTTCTGCACATTTCTCTGCATGAAGTGCATTTTTTGGTGTCATCAGGAGAGCTGAAAATGAGACTGGACGTCTTCATGGTTTATTGTTTCATAACAAGTTTCACATTTGTTATTGTCACATGCGCAGTAATGACAGCAGCTGTTGGATCTCAGGCTCAGTTCAACGATGCTCATTTGTAAATTTGTAAATAATCTGTAAAATCTATATAAATAGGAGAATCAAAGACATGATTGTGCAAAAGTTAAAATCTAGGCATAAATATAATAAATATGCTATATACTACGCGTATGTATATGTGTAATTTATACTTTCAAACTGGTAAATGAGACTTTGATTGTCTGTCCTGTGTTTTAGCTTCTGTTTGAAAGGAGAGGGCCTCGATGGAAGCTGCCCCGCCGTCATCGACTACACTCCGTACCTGAAGTCCACTCAGAGGTATGTAGAAATAATACCATCGCATAATACATCACCGGGTCACTGTTTTGGTTGACGGGTCACTGCAGTGCTGGATGTGTACTAATATGAGGCCCGTGCTGGTTCCCCGTGCAGTGCAGACAGCATCAGCAGCGACGAGGAGGAGATGAGGACTCTGGGGAGCAGCGGCAGTGAGAGCAGCACCCCCGACAAAACTGCAACCGCCGCCTCCATCTTCACCGAGCAGAGCAACTTGGTCAGCAAGTGCAAACGCTTCGAGCAGAAGTACCGCGTGGCGTTGGAGCAGAAGGTAGTGTGTGTTTAATATTTAATATTACCGTTATTTAGGGATAAACACATGGGACGGAATCATATGCAAATGTGACACCATTAGAGGTTTGAGTTGTGAAACGCCAGGAGGAGGCGTGTCCTGTGAAGATGTGTGTTATAACATGATCAAACACATAATCAGCTTGAAGTTTCTTCTTGATTGACCAACATCCATGACGTTGCTTCCCTCTGTGACATCTGCTGTTGATCAGGATGATGGAGCAGCCACGGTTCTCCTCTTTGGTTATTTCGCGCCATTAGACAAACAAATGGAAAACTGTGTGTGTGTGTGTGTGTGTGTGTGTGTGTTTCAGGGTTACCTGGAAGAGCTGGTGCGTCTACGAGAAGCCCAGCTGTCGGAGGCTGTGACTCATAACAAAGCTCTTCAGCAGAGCCTCGCTGACACACACGTCTCCCACACTCTGGAGAAAGAACAGCTGGAGTACATCGTTCTGGAGCTACAGGACCAACTGTGAGTTCATGCTGCTCTGTGTGTGTGTGTGTGTGTGTGTGTGTGTCAGTGGATGTTAGCTGACGGCGAGGTGGAGAAAACCCCCTTTCTCTATTCGATCACTAATTTATTTGAGACTTTTTTTTTACTGTTTTAAATTAAGAGGATTCGTATGAACATCCCTGGAAATGAAGCTGCAGTCTCATGTGACATGCAGCGTCAGAGTCAGTGACTAGTCTACAGTTTGACTCTACATGTCAGTAAGAGAGTATTTAGATAACAAAGGTATGCAGGTAAAACCGTGGGCTTGTAAGGCAGTTTGCAGCAGGGTTATTATCATAAGCTATAAATAAAATGAAAAGAAAAATAAATAAAAACAATATCTTTTAGCTTAAACTAAACTGAAACGGTAGTGCCTGGTTAAAAAGTAAAAATAACTATAAATAATATCATGTTGTTGTTGTCATGTTTTACGTTGCATCTCATCTGTGCATGCGATAAATAAAGAACCTTGAAATAATAATTAATTAATAATAACAAATGAGACACAAAATTGCTATAGGGGGACTCATTGACGCTACAGACTTATTACAGATCAGTGGTGGGACCTCACTTCAGACGGGGTGTGAGTGGAACTGGACCGGTGCTTTTACGGGGCCACGGTGCGCCTCAAGAGCCGAGCTGAGCCGAGCGCTCCGCTGGTGTAGGACCCACTTCAGACTCATTCCTGATTAATCGGTCGACCACTAATTTCAGTTAGTTTTTCAGCTGTAATATAACACTACAGGGAGAAAAAGATCATCAAACATCATGAATTTCCATCAAGACTTGTGATACTGAACCACAGAAATGACAGGAGATGGCAGAATTGCTTCATATCCCTATTGTTTTTCTCATCCAGTCAAGTCTTGTACAACTAAATTACAACAATATTACTTAAATATTCTAGTAGATCGAATGCCATTTTACCTATTCTGCTCAGGTCTAAAGTTGTAGGTGACTCAACTTGATTCCCAAATCAAAACATTAAACATTATGGCCATTCCTTTCTTACACAGTTCTCCATCAATGTAAAACTAAACTAAACTGAAATTATAAATGATAAAAGTCAGAGTCAACCCTCTCTCTCCCCCCTTTTCTTGTTATTCTGCAGCTGCATTAATAAAGGAAATAAAATGCCCAAAAACACATCTAGACGAACAGAAAAAAGGATTCGGACTAGCGTCCAGTCGAAGCCGTGTTGTTATGCGTGACTCCCCTCCTTTTCCTTTATTTGATCTCTAACTCTGGACGTCTATTGTCTTCAGGACGGTGCTGAAAAACAATGACTTACGGTCCAGACAAGAATTGACAGCCCATCTGACCAATCAGTGGCCGTCTCCTGTGGCCTTGGATGCGAATGCCGTTGCCTTGGACACGCTGCTGTACAGGAAGAGCACAGGACAGTGGGAGGAGTATGTTTAAATATTGATAAATCTCTTATTGTTTAGAAATGAATTTTTCATGCAATCATACAGACATGGAATACAGATATTACTCATGTACCTCGAAGAAAATGGCCTTGAAACAACAAAATATTTACTTTTATAACAGATTCCAAGCAAGCTGATGATGTACTCATCTCAGCATATCATCTGTACTGTTATTGGACATTTTTGAATACAGTATAACCCTAACCCAGAACGGGTTTGATTACTTCAAATATATTGTGGAAAATGCCCTTTATAATTTATGATTTTTTTTTGGTCTAAAACCCTAAGGTATTAAATGAACAATGATCAGCCAGTAAATGTTTACTATTTTGTTCCTTAATACATGATGAGAATGTTAATAATATACATTTTCCCTTCACTGGCTAATTGCTTCAGCCCTGGTTAGGTGTGATCTTTACAGGTCCTCCGTCCTCTCTTTGCAGGAAGAGTTTCCAGAGTCTGGAGCAGCTGTCTGCAGACATGAGTCTCTCCCAGGCGTCTCTGGAGCCGTCACACACACCGAGTCTGGAGGCCAGGCCGACCGCCACACTCTGGCCCCACCAAGGTACGTCCACTTCTGCAAGTAAGCGCCGCTCTCCAGGAGGGTCTCCACTGTTGATGCCAGCATTGATCATGCGTGTTGTCCCTCAGCTAAAGAGGAGACTTCATCTCTGAGAGGTCTGTGTGGCTCCCTGACCTCGGTCGCCAGCTACAAGTCTCTGGCCAGCCTCAAGTCCAGCGAGTGTTTGGCGAGTCCAGCAACAGAGATCAGCAGCCCGGGCTTCACTCCTTCATAATGAACGGAGAGCTGAATACACCGATGTCCACCAGGACCAGACAATCCAGGAACTTTCTAAATGTGTGTGATCGTGATTTGTAGACATTTATGTTCGAGCTTTAACAGATGGAAGTCGGGTTTGCAACTCGGAGAATCTGGTGTGACACGTTCTTTGAATTGTGTCTTATTAACGTACTGAAACATACTGGGGCTCTTCATCAACGTGTGTTTAAATTATTCTTTTTATTTATCTGCAGAGCATACTTTTACTTTATAGGAAATCAAATAATATACAGAGAATATAGGAGTTGAAAGGTTTCCCAAGAGATCATAGCATGCTGAAAATACTGACTGGAAAACAAAAACACTGACAGCCTCGGCCGATGTTTAGTCTCTCGTCACCAATCACTTTCTGCAGAGCAAATTGTCTTTTATTTTCTGTGCCGTCACTGAATTTATAGAAATATTTTTGAATCACTTTGATTTGGGATGAATGTATCTCCACTTGATTTAACACAATGCTTTTTTTGATCAGTGTCACATAGTTTTGTTCTCAGGTAATGATCCCTGCTATTAATATTCACTCACTTTTGGGTTTACTTTAAAGTGCAACGTTGTCAGACAGACTCCTGTTATTTCCCTTTAATTATTGAAATGCAGTACCTTAATGGCTAGTTACCACACATAGATCATTCCTAAAACTCAGTAAAGCATATCTTGTATCATATCAGTAAACGTAGTTTGTATTATTGGTGATTAGCCGTTGACCTCAACACTGAATCATGACTTTGCCTTGAGCTCATTCCAGCAGTCATTTGCAGACATGCAGCAGATGTTTTATTGGATTTGTTTGCCATATTATCCTTCATTTTGAATAAACCTCACTTACCTAAACAGTAAGAATTTGATTGTGACATTTGAGTTTCTTATGGACAATGAACAGACGTGGTCAAACAGCTTGTATGAAGTCAACGAATGAAAATTATTTCCAAACAAAATCAGATACATACATAATTCACATTTTTCAAAATGTTCCAGGTGACACAGACCTGTTTCATAAAGTCAGAGTGACACACAGATGAATATAATCAATCTCTAATGTAAGGACTTCAGTGCACACAATCCCAGTGAGACAGCCTCAGTTGGGACCTGGAAAATGACATGTAATGATCTGTAGCTGCCATCTGCTGGCTGATGGGTGATTTCAACACTGGTGAGACTAAACATTAGTTTTTTTCAGTTGTGTGCAAAAGATCTGTAGAAGTGAGCATAAAATCATATATATTAATTTTTAAATTTGAATAAAAAAGAATTTCATATAAATTGTGTAATGCAGAAGTAGGTCGAGTAGTTAATTATGTTTTCACTTCCATGAATTTGGCAACATGGAGCCTTTTTCCTCCAGGTGAAGCGGTAGTTTGGTTTGAAGAGCAAAAACTGGAACATCAGGTGTGCAGTGGCCCGAGTAACCGCTCCTGGTTGTGTTTGCGGAAAAAGGCTTTTCCGTACTCGTAAGTGCTGATCATGATGGCACAAGCCGGGGCCACTTTGATCAACCTGGGAATGAAACCTAGCAGAGAGACAACATATAGTGAGTACATGCCACGTTGTTTGGTACAAATATGATTCAGAAAAGATCGCGTCTCTACCTGCAAACAGTCCACCAAAGCCATCCTGTGCCACAATCCTGCTCATCACGCTGAAGGTCGAGGAGGAGACTTGACATGACGACACTGAGGACACAAACAGGACTCATTAACTCTACTCAAAGATGGACCACAGCAAAGGTAGTGTCAGCAAAGTGGTGTCTTTCTGTCAGCCTTGTTCTATAAGTGTTGGTTTAACCCCTTCATGTAGTTTCTTTTTTCCCACTTAAGTAAGTTTAATGTAGAATAAAACAATCTTATTCAGTATATTGTGTATTTGCTTGATCCAGCTCTTCATTGATGCTTCATGATGTTGACACAGTGATGTATTTTAGCCCAAATCTCAATCTTTTCACGTATGCCCCAACAACTGCAAGCACCACCCGGCCGAAGACAAACCGTCCCTTCTTTGGGTATCAACTGATGTTTTGATCACTTTTGCAATCTTTTACTAATTGACATAATAATAAAGCAAAATGCCATGATTACAATTCTTTGCTTGCAGCTCTCCCAGCTCCACCTGCCTCCTTGTTTTGACGACATCAAAAGGTAACGTAACAATGGACGCGATCTGGAAGAAAATATGTATTATTTATTAGATCACGTTTTACTCATGAATTGTGATATTCTCTGCCGTTTGCTGCTTCTACAGGCTGAAAGCTGAATGCTGAGCTGGGGCTGATGCACTTACAGAGCCAGACGCCGCTCCGGATATGAAGGTGATGGTAAATGTGGGTTCTCTGGTGTTATGCCGCTCACACAGCCAGCTCTTGCTCTTCTCGTAGTTGTACCAGTACATGGCAGAGAAGGGCACGTCCCGTAAGAGCGTGGGCCCCAGGCCTCGCCACAGGGACAGCCAGCCCTCAGTCTGCACTGCAGAGCGGATGCAGTCAGTCAGCTCCCTGTACGACTGTTTCTGAGACTGCAGCTTTGTGCGGATCAGCTCCAGAGGGCTGATCACTGTTGCTGAACCCACTGACACACACACACACACGCACACACACACGCACACACGCACACACACACGCACACACACACACACACACACACACGCACGCACGCACGCACGCACGCACGCACGCACGCACGCACGCACGCACGCACGCAGAAAAAAAGTTAAAAACAGACATTCTCAAAAATCATGCATTTTTCAGTTTGGTGTGGCACTTCAATTGAATAATTATCAATCTAAATCTAGTCATCCTCATCAAATGTGTCTATTAAAATTCAAACAAACAGAGTCAAACCAGTCAGGGTCACAATGTGTCAGACTACGTTTTCCAACTTAAATCTAGTGTGCGATGAAATTACATTGAACTGCGAAAAGGAACTCTCATGACCTTCACCTTGTATGTTTTTATGAATGGACATATTCTCTCTTTGAGAGTGAAAGCTTGTAGCAGAGAGCTGGAATCAGCCATGTTCTCTCACCTCTAGCGAGAGCTCCTGCCAGAAGAGGAGCCTCCTGAGCACAGTTTCCCATCCTGACCCTCAGCGCTGCACACAGCTGGTCGTAGCAAGTGAAGTAGATCACCGTAGCGGGCACTGCCATAACACTGGAGGTACGGGCAAAATTACACCAATAAACACATTAACAATTGGATGTATTCAAGAAAATTCCATTATGAAAATAACTTAACTTAGTAAATATTTGGTCATCAGCCCTCAAGAAAACCTTTGGTGGTTTGCCACTAATGAGTACACTTCAAACAAAAGCACCTTTAAAGGGTTCTCAGCTACAGGCTAAATGACTGTCAACAAACCACATTTGCTCAATAACACGGGTCTAGGAGGAGAGCAGGCAGGACGAAGTGGAGCAAGGAAATGAAAGAGACACAGAGCCTTCGGACTCACAGGGTTGGTGGTAGACCGCTCCATAATGCTTTTATCCCTTCGTGGCGGACAATCTTGACGAAGGCATCCTGCAGAGATGCAGAGTGTCAATGCAGGAAGACTTGTTGTTTTATATTTTATAGTGATGTCGGTAAAGGGTTATAGGTGCAATAGTTACCAGTGTGCCATTGAAGTGGCCGGGTGCTTTGTACCAGGCCTTGGAGTTGCCGTTTTCACACACACATAAATGGTCCATAAGTCCATTGCAGTAGAGAAAACATTTCCCTGACGTATATTGAAAAAAAACGAGATGTGGTCATTTCATACGTACTGTATTACTAAACTAGACCAACACAGTTCATATTCATCGCACCTTTGCGGAAGGGATTTTTCTGCGCTTGCAGTCTGATCTTCACGACATCCAACGGTGTAACTGAAAAAAGGAAAACATGAGTCTGCATGTATGAAACTAGGTACACTGTACACATTTTGCCAAATGTGATGTCTTTCGATGCAAACGGTAGATCTCCTTTACTTCTAATACCAATGCTTGTATGTGTTTTTGGGCTGTTTATTTAAGTTTGCCAGGTGAGGTAGAATACAACATGGCATGAGTGTTTCTGTGTGCTGCAGCTCCTTGAAACAAACCACATAAACACTGGTATTTCACTTTGAATATGATCCAGGTTAGTAATATGTCACTGTGTTATTAACTGTTAGTAATTATACTATTTAGTCGTCCTCCAGGGCTTAATATTTGGACCTTCTCGTCACCACTTGAACGGACATCAGAAATCGTTTTGGCTAACAGCTTCATAACCATAAAAACTATACTGCACTTTTAACAGAAAATAAAACAGGATGTTTACTGTGGATTACAGAGCCACACTTGTTTGACCGTTTATTAGGTAAATATAAATTCAACTAATTCAACTGTGTGGTCATGTTGTAGTTTGTGATGCTGTTGCACTATGTAGAGAGGTGTCACATAATCTCGTTATAACGACTAACATCACACCACAATATAACCTCCAAAATGACCATAAACTTAAGTCAACACGGCTCAAATAAAATAGTGTATATTATTGCATTAAACTGCATTAATCATAGCTATGTGCACCTTGTTTTAGTTTATATTTAACGCACAATGTTACTGAGTTGAGTAGAAAACTGACTAGTGAGGGAAAGGACATAGATAACACATGAGAAATGATTTAAACGTTGTTTTATGTGAACTAAACGATTTTAATACTAGTCTGGTTCTTTAGAAGGAGATTATGCTCACCAAACAGCGATGTGAGGATGGCTCCGGAGCAGGACGCCGCCATCTGTTGCAGGGGAGTAATGCCATTACAGGCTGGAGGAGCAGGACTTTGACCACTCATACTGTCTTCTTAGAAACAACAACAAAGATACAGTTTGATCATCTGTAGCTTACTCATCAAGGATACAATCGTCATAAAAAGTTTTTGCAAAATGTGTGAATTGGCGGTCACGGAAACGTCAGCACGTTGTGAACATACCATTCCATGTGTCGTAACATTACCTGAAGTCGACAGCTCTCTCGGCTAACCGACTATGCTAACTGCTTTAATGCTAACTTCTTACCTGCTAAAGCACCTCAGAGTCAACGTCCGTGAACATCCCGACAGCACGACAGTAACTGCTCTCCTCCAGGCTCCAACTGGAAGCGTGTGTGTCCAGCTATCTGTTTAAGTTACACAACAATCCCAGGACCAAACAATAACGTTAGGTGACATTTCCTACGCAATACTAATTTCAGCACAGCACATTCTTGGACTTTTCCCTATTTTATGTTTCCTTAAGTACAATAAATTATACATTACACGTGTAGTGTATGACGTGTCTTTGTAAATGAAACAATTTCTAGATGTAGATTTGTAATGCATATATTTATTTTGTATTACAAGAGTGTGGAAACATCACATTCAAACTCAAAGACAGCATTTACGTATTTCCGGTGTTGCCAGGGTTGAAAAGTTTCCGTAAAACCCCACAACTCAGTTTATCAAGGGTACGGCAAGGACGACTGTATAAATACAAATAAATATAATCTGAACTTTATGTAACTACTAAACTTGTTGTGCGTTTAAGTTGGCAACTCAAAATTTTAAATGTGACAGTGTTTACGTGACCGGAAACTGTCAAACATGGCAACATAGACTTCCTCCACCGTTGGATTTAAAGCGGGAAAGAAACGTATTTGCCGAGCAGTGATCTAAAAGGTGGTTTACTGCAGCTGTCTAAACATTTGTGAAACATCCTGCCAATGAATACGTGGTAGCAAACCCGCTCACACGGCTCTTGTGTCGTTTTACTAATGTTAACTTACGAAATAATGTAACGTAAGCTGAGCTAACCTACAAAGCTGTCTGTCCGTCGGGAAAGGAGACACTAACGTTTACGCCGACACGGTAAGATTGTTTAAAAGTTACGTTACCGTCAGTGACATTAACAAAGACAGTTAATTAACAAAGAAGCAGTACGCACTTACGTCGGGGTAACCGTAGTACTATTAATGTTTTTCTTTCTGTCTTTCGTTGTGAATAACTCTTTGTTTACTACCAGGGGACAAACAAGGACTTCCTGGGGTATGCTGAAAAGGACAATAACAACTTTTCTTTCTCAATGCAAGAGAATAAAATGAAGCCGAAACGCATTCAGAGAAATACAGGACCCAAATGGCAAGGTAATGTTATTATTTCCTAACGTTACCGTGTCATATTAAAGGTTATTTATATTTGTTGTAGTTGTAAACTTGGCTCGACTTCGTGTTTTCTAGTTAACATTGAACCGTTGGGTTAAGCGACCTTAACTGTCTATTACCACCAAAGCAGAGGGATGTAATGACTAAATCTGGGTCATAAAACCTAAATCTCACATGAATTCAAAATATTGAACTGTCAACTGTCTTGACTTAAAGACAGCATGTATTACAATCATGCCAAGTCTTTTAATTTGCTTACTTTGACCTGGCAAGAAAAAGTCACCCAGTTGATGACGATTAAAATAATCTGCTCTTTGTGTTTCTGAAGCTTTCACCATAAAGGTTTGATATATGACCAGATTAATGACTCAATAAATGATCAATCAGTGGTTCAACCGAATGATGTAATTGGTGATTGATCATTTGAGTAGTGACCACTTACTGAAGCAGATTTACCGGTGGACTTGTTGAGCTCCCTCTCTCATCCTGTGATTTTAACTGATTGCCTTTTGTAGGGAAAGGTGTGAGCACTGGTGACAAGGCATCCCTGAGCCAAGCTAAGCCAACTGGAGTGTCCTCTGCTGCTCAAGTCAAACCTTTTGCTGGGAGAGTGTTTTACCTGGATCTGCCATCAAACAGAACAGCGGAGACATTGGAGAGTGACATCAAAGACCTGGGAGGGGTGAGACAAAATAAATTTTCCCTATGTTGTATTGTTATAATAATTACAAATACCTGAATCAAGGAAATGGTAAATAAGATCACAAATCAAACTCGAGATATTCAATACCAGCTTTTGGTACAGTTTTTAATCATCTGTGCCACTTCGGTTACTTCCAGAAATGTATTTATGTTGACCTTGAAGACACTGTTAACATACTCTGTTGTCACTGTGCAATACATTTTTATAACGCTCTTTAAGCTCTCCCCCAAATCCTGTTTTCTCTCATTTGTCACTCAGACTGTTGAGAAGTTCTTCAGTAAGGAAATTAAGTATCTGGTATCCAACAAGAGGGAGGCCAGATATGTGCAATGCATCAGGCAGGACTCTCCTGTCCCTAGTCCCGACTCCGGGCCAAGTTCACCTCACCCTCAATCAAAGCAGCACCGGCCTGGCAGCTGCAGGGACAACACCAGAAACAAGTCTCAGTGCCAAACAGACGCAGTGAGTTCACTTTCATTGTATAATCAGTCGTTGTGCAAATTTGTTTTTATGTCTATCTCATGTATTATCTATGCAATTCTGTAATTTTTTACTACTTAGTAATGTCATATATTTTCATTTTATTCTTACAGTTTGTTCCAAGTCGTGGGAAGTCATTGGTGGAGAAAGTGGTGAAAGAGCAGGTTTGTTTGGTCACCACTAATGTTTATTAATAAGGGAATTCAACTACGTTCTTTCTTTTCTGTGCTAATACACATTTGTTTGCTTTTAGGAGAGAGTGAAAATGAACAAGATGCTGTCAAATGCTCTGGAGTGGGGTGTGAAAATCATCTACATAGATGGTGTGTTGCAAATAATGGTTGCTGTATTGTAACAAAAACTGATCATATGTACATTTGAATGTGTAAATGTAAATACTGACTTACTATTATTCTATTTCTTTCATGGCACTTTCAGATATAATGGCATATGTTCAGAAGAAAAAAACGATCATCAGCAGCCAGTGTCCTGCTGCCACTGCTGTCAAAACACCTGCAAATTTACAGGTTAAAATACTTAAATGCATTTTAATGAAGAAGGAAAAAATATCCCATTTTGGGTTAGTTATCTTAAAAATCATTGGTTTAACCAAAGTAAATTTTGTTTTTAAATGCTTTTTCTGTCATTCTTCATAGGGCAAAGCAGAGTCGCCAGCAAAGCAACGTTTTCAGAAATGCAAAGGTAAATGTATTATCAACTAATCTCTTGTTTCAGTTGGCAGAAATGTTATCCATTGTTTTTGATGCTTTGTAAATGCATGCTCCAACGTAAATTGACTATAAATGATGTCTGTTCCAGGGGGGCGCATCGCTAAACCGTTCATCAAGGTCGAGGATTCAAGCAGGTAACAGAGACCGTAGATCAAAAGTTATCATCCACCTGCTGCTTTTGAGTCGTTTACATCTATTGACTGAAATGTTGTTCTCCCCTCCTCAGGCACTACCGTCCAATCTACCTCACTATACCGAAAATGCCTGAGTTCAACCTGAAGACGGCTCCTCCCTGTAGTCCCTTCTGTGTCGACGACAAGGCTCCTCCTGGGAACAAACAGCTGGGACGCAGGTATGGTGTTTCTTCTCTGCTTTGCTGTTAGTTAATTTCATGTGGAGAGCACAGTATGATTTCAAGACTACATTCAACAAAAAAAAATCTTTAGGCTCAGATTTATATTGTAACCACTGGAATGACCAAATCCCACCTAAAATGCATCCACAGGAGCTTCAAAGTTAGTTTAACTAACTTTTGCACCCTGCTCTTTTTTATTTCCCAGTGATCTATATCTTACAGCATTGTTGTTGATGATGATGTATGTTCTCAGCTAATTCTGTTGCTCTGTCTATAATGTGGAATGTGGAAAATATACCCAACCACATTTTTCCACACGGTTTAAAAATAATAATGTATTTTTCAGTACTGCACTATGTTTGGATGTCTTTCTACACATTTATCTGTAAATCAGTCTGACCATTTATGGGATCTTGAGTAGAAAGTTTTTTTTATTTTTTAAAAATGTTTTTATAAAGCTACTGGTCTGCACAATTTGAGTTGATACTGCTGCAGCCCGCTATCAAGACTGAATGAAACATATCAGAATGCATATTTTCCAAACTGTTCATCTTATTTTCTTTGTGTGACCTCTGGGATCAGAGGTGGGAAAGCCTCCGCCAGTGAAGAGCAAGTGCCCGGCCGAAAGAAGAACAGAGACAAGAAACGAGGCGGCTACTGCGAGTGCTGTATGGTCAAATATGAGAACATCACAACGGCAAGTTATCACGTGTTAAAGTGGAAACTGTGTGCTATACCAAGACTGTAATACCATGATTTATAGTGCCGGGCTTTGAAATGAACATTGTAGTTGCAGAACTGTCTTTACGTCTTTATTAATGCATCTTTATTTTGTAAGACTATATGGAGAAGGCATTCTTAATCTATTACTTATTTTGATACTATTTAAATGTTCATTGGATCACAGCATAATTAAATCAGACTTAACCAAGCGTTGTAGCCTATATTTAAGGTGTGAATCAGTAGTGAGCCATCTACGTACGTTTGAAAACCTATTAGTTGAAGCATAGATGTGTTTAGACATTGTGTTATGAAATAATATTGAATGTTAAATATGAATTATTAAAATTGCAAGCAGTGTTAAGTTCTAGTTTATAACTGCTGATGCTAGTTAGAATGTAATTCAACACTAGGAAAGTGGCTGAGTTTAAAAAGTCCCAGATGATATATAGTCATGTACAACGATGTTGACGCTGCTGTCCTGTGTGTAGATTCACTTTAACCTTACTTTACTGTTACTGTCAATTATTTAACGGGGTGACTTTTGTTGTTGTTGCTTCGTTCAGCATCTGAAGAGTGAACGTCACATGGCTTTCTCCAAGAGTGATGAATACTTGGTGGTGGACAAACTGGTTTCAACACTACAGTGCAACTTTCTCCACATCAAAACTCAAGTTAAAAGGTAACATGTCCACATTCCTTTTTAAAATGGTCAACGAATGTAAATGATTGTTTTTTTGTTTTTTTTAATATCCAGATCTTTTATCTTTCTAGTCCACTGCACTCATAATGATTTCTTTGATTCCTGTCAGGCTGAAATGCAGCGTTTCCTCTGTTCTGATTGCTCCTGGACCATGTGGGAAAACTCTCTGTACCACGGAGAGGATCAAAGATGAGGTGGAAAAAGAAGAGCAACGCCGGACTGTTGATGGGCACGAAGGATCTTATTCAGGACACACTTTAACAACCCCATCAGTTACTGGATCTGCTCCTCTGATTCACGGGGAGGGAACGAGGAGGAGCTATTCCAGTCACTCGGACAGATCCAAGCACAAATCTCTTGCACGTAAACGGCAGTGCAGACAGAATTCTTTGACTTCTTGCTCTCAAAAAGCTGAGCAAGCTCAAATTCCTCAGTCGAAGATGGAAACAGCCTCCTCTAGAGGTGAATGCCTTCCCGCCAGAGTTACTCTGGTCAACAAGGCGGACCAAACAGTAAATCAAGACATGAACGGCTCAACCTCTCACTTCCATAATATGAACGTACAGAATGACGCTTCCTCTAATGTCATAAAAAATCAACAAGAGGATGCAAACCAGAATTCATCCCTACATGAAGATCAGGACAGAAATATTTTGCACGACAAAAAGACTGGAAACCTCTCTGAGAGAGAGGAAGCAAGCTTTCCTTTACAAAGCTTCTCCCCGGCCCGGAAAATCCAGAGGAGGGTGAGAGTTTATAAACGCAAAAGACGGAAAGTGGACACGTGGGTTGAACGTGGAAAGCAAAGTCCCAACAATTCCATGTTGAAACTTTGGGAACTTTTTCAGTCAACTGATGACATGGATGTGGAATTTCTGGGGTTTGAGGACTAGGACGGGAGAAATGAACTGAAGGAATAAACTGGACTGTTATTGCCTTTTCCAATACTTGAAACATACCACATTTTGAGGACTACACAGACCATTAGATGTTCTTTATCAGTTTAAAGATGATGAATTAATCTCTGTTTGATCAGAGGAAGGGCAGCTGCTGATGTACTGTAGCATTTCTGTTTACAACATTGTATATACAACTTGAAAGAGGTAAACCAGAATAATTCTCTTTACAGTGGCTTTAAAAAAACCTTTGCACATTTGTGCTAAACATCTGTTAAATTCTAAACACAATGAATTGTAAGTTGATTGACAATTGAAGAAATGTATTTGAAACTATGATTTCCCATGACACAAAAATGTGTTTAAAAATATTTCTCTAACTCATTTGAGTCCAATCTTAATCTCTTTTGTGAAGGAAATATACACTATATTTATTAAGTGGGAAACAATTTTTGAGTGTTTTTGAAGGTTTTCATGATGGTATGAATTAACTGTAGACTGATACAGCCACTATTTGCTGAAATGGTGTAACACCTGGAATATATCCACAACATATTGTCCATTCTCTGGTTTTAGTAGTCGGATGATGTGTGAATACATTATTTTCCAAAACTGCTGTAATTTACACTAGAAATGAGAATAAATGCAATTTCACTCTCTAGAGTTTAACATGATCATTTATACATTTACAGAAGCACATTAACGAGCACCACCAGCATAAAAAACCCTAAACACTAGTCTCACTACAAAATATTGAAGAGGCCTTTTAGACAAGAAATGCCATTTTAAAAGAAAATCAAGAATTTGATACATTTTACTGCCACTTGAAAGCACGGAATATTCCTTTCTGAAATCATTTTTACAGAAGTGTTTTTTCATGTCTGCATGTATTCGTTTCCACAGAAATCTGTTCAGGGAAAAGGATTATATTTAAAAAGGCAGCTTTTTTTCCTCATCTGGAAAAATGTGGCTTCACAATTGACTGTATGTATATAACATAGTTGGTCATTGTTTGTGTGGTACTTATATATGACATTTTAGGATTCTTCCTAAGTGCACTTTTCGTGACCTGCCTTCTGATGCATTAGCTCAGCAGCTTCTTTTCCCTGCATTTGGTGCATTAGCATAGTGGCCTTGTTCTCCCCCGCTGCTCTCAAATGGATGCACTGGGTCAAATGGGAGTCTCTGGGTCGCTGGCATCAAGAAAAACACTTGAGCAACAATGTGTTCTGAGGCTGAAGCAAAGCTGCAAATAAACTGGCAAAGGCAACGCTGAATGGCCATTATCATATTTCTTCAGTCATACAGATTATTAACCTGCAGCCACTGCGTTTATGATCATGGTGCACAGACTGTTCCTGTGTTCCTGCAACGACTCACAGAAACCATTCAGAGTCAAATGTTTTCAACTGTACTCTTCAGTCTGTGTAAACGGGTGAGAAACAGACATGGGGAGAACATGCAAACTTAAAACCTCGCTGGACTGCTTTGATTGTACCGAAGTTTAGAATCATCTGTTGTGTTGAAGTTTTCCTTCTTTCATTTTAATAATGTCTATTTCAAGATGGATAAGAACATAATTCAGACACAAAGTGATCTATTGAAATTTAAAATAGTTTTGGCCCATAGAAGAATGATTAAAATCTTCCAATTTAGTTGTTGTCCTGATAGTGTTTCACAACAGGGATATTTAATTTGCTTTCCAGTCCAGAATAGCATTATTGACCCCGGATCATTATTGAACCACATCATGGTGCAATTGTTTTGGGAATCTGTTTTTCTTGAAGCCCTCTGCAGTCAACTCAGTGGTTATATTATATGTTTAGATGGATATGTTTATTTGATACAGCTCCATCAGTGCTCACCCTCGATTGACCTTATATTTCTATTTTGAACTTTGATGAAACGCTCGTTTGTTACGGGCATCATTGTGCTCTTCAAACTGAAATGGGAGCCTTTAAATGTGCACACATTTTAATGCTTAGCTTCCAGTATATTTGACCAATAACGAGTGATTTATTCTACACATATTTAAGTGTTTATCAGAGGGATAAAGGGGGAAAACCCATTGTCATCATCAGCTCATTAACTCTGCAAGACTTGCTGTGTGGTTCTGGGGCAAGTCCACATGGGTTTAAGCATCTGACGCAGTGACATCAACACTGTTTCTAGTGTGAAAGTGACATAAATGACTGGGTTGATGCTGCATGTGTCACAGTTTTAAGAAGGTGTAGATGAGAAACTGCTCATGATTTTCTGAATATGACAGGAATAGAGAGATCAGCAGGGAAAACAATTGGGCCTAAAACATCCCCAAAATATCATCATCATCACAAAGGAATCCATTCGTTTAATTTCTATTCATTTGAATGTCATAACATAATGATTGAGTTGTTGTTATCATCGTGAGTCACACCTGGCAGGCACATTGGACAGGAACGGCGCTCCTGCAGCAATTTAACATGGAGGAAGGTGGAGGAGGAGGAGGAGGAGGAGGCGGGTGTTCAGTCCCGTCGGGCCTGGAGGCGGATGGTCGGGCCCGTCTCCACTGCTCGCTCATATTTATGCATTAGGCGTTTCTGCAGTGAGCTGTTGGACATTGATGTATTTTAAGGAGGTGTTCCCAGTCCTCTCCTCCCCTACATCCCTCCCTCCCCCTCCCTCCCTCCCGCTCTCTCTCCTCCACGCCTCCTCCGTGCTGCTGATCCGCGGGGTGTCGGTGCGCTCAGACGCGCTCGGCGTTCAGACTCGTAAGGACCCCGATGGCCCCCAAACACAGGCACTGCGCTAACCAGACGACCAGCCCAGACTTCACGCTCCCCTAGCGAAGGCAGGACCCGAGAGCCCGATCCTGGAATACCGCATTGTTTTGTAATTTCCACCCAGAGAGAGAGGGGAGGATGCTGGTGATGCGCCCGCGATGGTGGATTTCCCTTTTGTGCGTCTGTGGATTGATGCACGTCGGTCGCCAGAGCAGCCCGTATGCCCAAAATGGTAACCGATGCTATTTAGATATTACATGAATGATTGGAGCGCACACAAAGCGTTACATCGCCATTAACAGGCCTGTGTTTGTTTGTTTGTTTGTTTGTGCACCACAGCGTCGCTTACTTCATGGTATCCATCTAAAATGTGCATGTAGCTGATTCGCGTTATCAAAGGGAGGAAAAAAAGCACCAATCGACGTTTCAGATGGCGGTGTTTGTGCGGAATGTTGCCTGTCTGTCTGTTTGTTTCCCGCACGGAGCGACAGGCGGGTAATGAAATCGGTGTTTCCCTCTGTGTGCAGGAGACGCCTCGTCGAGCTGGAAGAGTCTTCGCGATGCGGGCAGGTTCGCCGGGAAGGAGGACACGGTGCCGCTCCGCCTGCTCTACAGCAGACACAACCACAGCCAGATCACAGGGGATGAGCTCAGCACCAGGGTGAAAGCCAGCTCCGGCTCCACACAGGTACGGTGTTGTTGTCAGGGTGAGCAGAGTCTGCATGGAGGCTGCTCTCTGGTTGTGTGTTTATGTTTTGCATTGATCCATCTCCTCCCCTGCCCTTGTCCTCAAAGGGGAAATGAATAATTGCTTAATTGCAAGCAAAACAGAAGAAGCTTGAATCATTTAGGCAGGAACAGGCTATGCCAATTAAACTGTCTGCTGGGGCTATATGGGTCATAATTGCAACAAAAGGGAAAGCAGAGCTCCTATCTATAAACTGATCTAAAATATTCAGCTTAGTCCTCTGTTGTTACTGTCCACGCTGCACATTTACTGTAGCAAATCAGCTGTAGTCCTCTGGCCAACCAGGATGATTAATAATTTAGGGATTACTTGCATCTTGTGTGGGTTGCTGTCCCAGCAGCTGCCTCACCTGTATCGGCTCATGTCCCATTAAAAAGCATTTTCACTTAAGTCGTAAATGAAAGTCATCATAAATGAACTGTAAGAGTTTGACTGATATATCTGAGTCCACGATGAGCAGATCACGCAATCTTCATCACGGTTTGTCACAAATATATATCGGCATCAACATGACATGAAGAAGTTGCATTAGAGAAATGCTCAATTTAAACTGCTTTTAAGGTCATTTTATTACATAGTCTATCCACCAGTGGGCACTGACATAAAAGTTTGTTTGTTTTTTAAGTGTTAAATCTCCCGCTTTGGTCCATCTGGTCACAATTTTTTTCATAACAAAATCTGCGGAATCCTTTTTTATAATGTTGTTTGCTGTATTTCTTTATGTTATGTTGTTTTTTAGCAGATACTTTTATTCTTCAAATAATATAATATAAATGTAAATATCGTCTCAAAATTCTAGTTTCTTTGCTGAATATTTGAACTTTACTCTGAAGACCCTAAAGAAATCTGTTGTAAAGGGGGGTCGATTGCCTAGATAGTTAATTAATATGCAGGCTATGTATACATATGTTAACATTATATTGCATTGTGGTTTGGAACAAGCAACACACTGTAGTCTAGGCAAAGTATCCATGCAGTAAGTTTGGACAATCTAAACCACTAAATCGACTAACATGTAACTAAATTCTGCAGAAAGCTGTTGGTGATTCTCTAAACCCGATTGGCACAGCCTATCAGAGCCGTTTGTAAGAGCCGATACAGTGCAGTAATAATCAAAATCACTGTGTTCACTGACTCAGTCCAGTGAAGCCACGTGTCTGCGTGTCCATTTCAAGAGATGAGTCAATTAGCATTGTGCGATCCTTTCATGCGTTTTTTAATTTGTGCAGCTTAGGTCTGTGTAGCCGATAGCCTATTCAAACCCCCGAGTGGAGAGGGCTACAGATGGCAGCAGGCAGGGAGGTGTTAACCCTTTGTCTCTCTCACACCAGACAGAGCTGCAGCCGACGGGTAAACGGGCTAACAGGAACAATCTGCCATCAGATGTCATTAGAAAATGTTCCTTTTCAAGCTGATGCTTACTTCCATCAGGTTTCACCCGTAATACAATCGTTCTGTGAGCTGGGGTTTAAAGCAAGAGGCTCTACAGAGCAAAGGCAGGTTTTACTTTCTACGCCGCTTCTTAAAAAGACTCAAATCGGGTCATATCCTGCATAAAACCTCATATTTTAAGTCAATTCCTTTCCCTGGAGCCACTTAAAATAAGTGCGTAATTCCTGATTTTACAGCTCAGGAGATGAGGTAGACATATCGAGTCCGCTCATGGAAATAAAGAAATAACGAGTAACTGTCTCAAAGGTAAGATGTAAAATATACATTGTAAGTTAGGAATAGATCTGTGGCAGCAGGAAGAGAAGACCGGTGCATCTTTGATAGGATTTCTGATGTTCCTTATTCTTCAGAGAGAGTTGAATCTGGTCTGCAGTCAGCCCACTTTCACTTTTTGATCAGTTATTTGTCTGTTTTTAGATCAGCGGCCTAAAAACAAATCCATCAAATAGTTCTGAAAATGTGTGACACACGGGATGTTATTTATAGACGTCTGTTGCCTATTTTCAGTCTCTGACACGAGCAGCTTTGCCACTGAGTGAGTTCAGGAATGGGCTCGTGTTGGAAAAAAGTGCAAACTCTGTTTGTTGGTTTGCATGTTTGCCTTCCCGCCTCTCCGTCTGTGTGCAGTGCATTGATAGCACTTACAGTCATACTCCAACAGTCGTGAGTGGAAAGTCAAGCCCGCTATAACTCAGAAATCAATGTAAGAAGAGTCAGCGGTGGCTTCAGGAATATTGGCCCAGCTCAGTGAAACTGGGATGTGCTTTCATTATACACAATTACTGGTACCTCCTCCCATCATGGATCCAATCTGCCAGATTAGATTTCATCACAAGGGTGCTGTGGAAAGGGATTGCCCTTTGTACACACACACACACACACACACACACACACACACACACACACACACACCCTCTTACCCGCTCCTATATGCATTGACACACGCCTACAAACAATAGTATGTGGCCAACGGGGACCTCACAGGCTAAGGTCATCCTTGGGTGAGCATAAGGGCACCTTCTGAAATGGAAACGAAAATGGTCACCCCCCTCCCCACCCCTCCTCCCCTGGCTGTCATGCGGTGTCCGGTCTGTAATGAAGGTAACCTGCGGGCTGAGCCTGGGGGGGAGGGGGAGCTGTGTTTGAGCCCAGCTCTGGGACACCCCTGGACTTGCACAGGAATGATTGTGGGGAGTTGTTATTGACCCGAGGGTGTTGTAATGAGGTCTGCACCATATGTGACCAGAACTGGGGGGGAAGCAGCAAACACACACGTGAGTCAGAAAAGAAAGGGAGTGCCTTTGTTTCCAGACACAAATATGTGCATGTTTGCTTCAGTGTGTGACTGTATTTGGGATTTGTGTTGAGTGAGATCCTTTTACCGTAATTCAAATTCAGAAGAAGCCCTTGCTGGCTTAATAAAGAGTCTAATTCTTACTGATGATTGGTTCTGATAAAGACGATGCAATCGATCATCAATGCAGATACAAATTGGTCATTGCATATGGTAATGAAATGATCTATGAATGTAATAGTGAATGCCTTGTCTTTTCCTTTTTTAGTTGAACCATGTGGCCCAAGCAAGCTTTCAAGTCGACGCTTTTGGCAGAAAATTCATCTTGGATGTGGAACTGAACCAGTGAGTATATGATTATTAAATCTGTTGTGCTGCTAGCTTTATTTTGCCACTTTATTTATTTATTTATTTTTAATTCTGTGGCCTGGATGACTATCACAATACCATTTATTTATTTATAATGTTTGTTATGCAATTAGTGGCAAAGGCATGAATAATTGTTATTTCCTTGATGAGAAACATTCATATGCATGTTGAAACGATCCCAGCAAGAGTCGTATGTCATTCCCTCGGGCAAGCAACACTTGTTCCTGTTTAGTGTCAATCCCCAAACACATATTATATTAATCGAATTATGACTCAAGTTGTTTTTGGCTGAAGGTGGTCATTGTGGTGGTAGATGTTGGACAGATTCTTAGTATTCATATTTCCCTGCTCTCTTAGTGTCAGTTTTTGCGAGGCCACTCTCGGTCATAAATATGGGATGCCTGTGTGTGTGCTGAAGTGGGCTATTGTGTGAATGAATGTGCCGTGTATGTATGTGTGGGTGAGTTTGCAGCAGGTCAGTTATTGTATGTGTGTGTATGATTTAGAGGTTCCATCATAATAGGAAGTGATTTACGGTAAAGGCCGGAGCACTGCCCTGTCAGACACTGATATTGATCACAGCTCTGCTGATGGAAAACCAGCAACTCTCTCCCCTTATTTTCTCCCTCCCTCTCGCACTTTCTTTTTGCCTCACCCCCGTACACTGGAAATCACTCATCCTTCTCTTGAAACCCTTTCTGTGTTTGCGTTCGGCCGCTCTTTAAGGGGCCTGTTTGTCTCATTTAGCCCCCAAACAGAAAGTGAACACACATACAGTGATGCCGCCCGCGAGCTCAGCGCAGCGGAAGTCACTCCCCGACTGAGAGAAACGTTACATCACAGGAATTCCCACGTTTAGAGGATATGTTTCTGTGAAGCCTGCAGCTCACTGCGTGGTGCATCAACCAGTCGTGGATGGAAATGTGTCATCAAATGCACACACACACGTAGCCTGTCACACACACTTCCATCAGCGTGTGATTTCTTGCAGACTCATTATTCATGCATGATGCTATACTGCATCCCTTCCCCATCATTTCGTAACGGGATGTGGTGCAGAAAGTCTATCAGAATGTCCACTGAAAGGAAACACTTGAGTGAAATCCTGTTTTCAGCTTTCCAGAGAGTGAAATAGCCTCCGTGCAGACGGCTCTGGCAACAGTTTGACATCTGTGGTTCTGAATAAGAATGAGACACTACGATCAAAGCAATAGAGCATTGCACCGTGTAACATTCATCTGTTTTCTTGAAGGGCTGAAACAATAAGCCAATACAAACAAAATATATTGTAATTTTTCAAACAAAAATATCAAACCTTTCATAGTTCCAGCTTCTTGTGTTTGAGGACTTACTTGTTTTTGTTTTATCATTAACAGAATATTTTTAAATAAATATTGATTGTATTCATTTAAAGGAAAAATATATATGTTTTGATAGCCAATAAATAATTTATCCAGAAAAAAAGGCCAAAGATCCAGTGGGTCCAGAATCAACAGATAAATCTGTGATGAAAAGAATAATTAGTTGGACTCCTGTGTATTTGTTGATTGATATGATTTAAGTTGTCAGAATGTGTTGTATCTGTTTGGGCTTCTTGTTTTCCGTCTCTCACGGGGCGGATCTCAAGTTTCCTCTTGTGTCTTCCTGCTTCTCTACCACACGTGTCTGTGAACTGATCCCCGCTTCACAGCTGCTCTGATTAAACCCAGTGTATGTGTGTGGGTGCAGGAATGAGAGGCATGAGTGGAATGGGCCAACTGTTTATTTATTTGTATTTATTTTGATCAATGACTGATTTCTGCTGTGGATTATTTTGTGTTCGATTGTTGCCATGAGCAAACAAGAAAGGCGTGTTTTTCTGCTTTGTCTGCTGCGTCTTTAGTGCTACTGTATGCATTATCATTATCGTTATTATTATTATTATCATCCTCTGAGCAGCCCTCTCAGAGTCTTTGCCTTGAGTTAATGTTTGTCCATGGACTGTATAATAGGAGTGTGGGCATTTTGTTATAGTTTGTAAAGCACATGTGCTTTTTGGACTTGTTAGATGTTCATTTTTAACATTTAAATTGGTGTGTGTTGCCCCAAGAACCTTCTTTAGTCATGCTAGCAGCTTATGTCTGTCCGGCATTTGGTCTACCGCTGTCATCCAATATGACAATATAACAATATGCACAGCAGGTTAAATCTATCATTTATCACTGAAGGCTCACTGAAGGTGGGCTGACCTAATATACGACACAATTTGTTTTACAAAACGTATATGCTAAGCATCCATCCATCCATCCATCCATCCA